>NW_008751820.1:724706-737430 GCF_000715545.1 Opisthorchis viverrini
TATGGAGCGCACCGCAGCATTGTAAACTCGACCCTTGACAGAGAAACTGACGTCACGCCAACGCCACAGGTGACGTAGGTTCGCAATAGCTGCTCTGGCCTTCCCAATCCGGATGGACATTTCATCTTTCGTGAGACCACCGGGACTGATACGGCTGCCCAGGTAAACAAATTTGTCTACTACCTCAATCGGTTCATCCGGAAGCATGAGGCTAGGGTTCGAGCCCACCCAGTCTTGCAGTAGCACTTTACACTTTGCAGGTGTGAAGCGCATGCCAAACTGTGACGCAGAATTATTTTAATTATTTAATATTGCTTGACTTACTATGGGGTCAGATCCAAGAAGAGCTCTGTCGTCTATGTACTCAATTTCTGTGAGCACTTCAACCCCACAGGTGTTAGAGCCTGAGTGTGAGTCTTCCATGATCGTATCAGTGACGAAGCTGAAGAGAAAAGTGAAAGAAAACAAGCCTGCCCGATACCACTTGATGCACTGAACTGAAGCGAGTGTTTTCCGTGGAACATCACTGGTGTACAGCGCCTTATGGAAGGCCAAGAATTTATGGGGCACCTTTGCTCCATATACACACCTGATGGTTCAGAGAGACAAAGGCAGCTTTCAGATCAAGAAACACAACCATTGTTGCTGAAAAAGTGTGGTTGTTCAAGAATCTGTCGAAGGGTGGAGATATGATTGATGCATCCTCTTGCAGGAGAGAACTCAGTATGGTTTTCACAAATCTGTCTTTCCCTGTTTTCAGTCAACCTTCGAAGGATAAGGCCAGAGAGCACCTTCGATGCCACAGCTAACAGGCTGATGCTACGGTGGTTTTCGCATAGCGTCCGTGTACCCTTTTTGAAGATAGGGATAACTGCCGACATGCCCCATTCTGCAGGTACTTTCTCTTCGTCCCATATAGCACCAATAAGCTTTGTCAGGTGGGTCACCAGGGGTTTTCCGCCTTCTTTGAAGAGGGCTGGATACAGACCGTCCGGTCCTGGTGCCTTTTTACGCTTCAGTACGGCTATTTCGTACCCTATTTCTTCTTCTGAAGGGCGATCAAGGTTTACATTCCATTTGCCCGTATGCATTACCTCCACTGGTTGTGTTGCAATATGGATTATTGTTAGGTTCTAATAGAGCCGTAACTTCTGGTGCGAACTAGTAAGAATAAATTCATCAGTAGGGAAGGAGGACTGCTCAAACGTGCGTGACGCGTATTTAGACAGCTTGGTTGTAATCATGGCCAGCACCGTGTGCTACTACATTAACGGGGGTCAGGACACATTTTCTGACGAGTGTCTGGTTTTCAGTTCATTGAGCTGATCCTGTACATATTCATAAATACTGTGCACAGCAGTGCGTCCGCCGACGCAACTCGGATGCCGAAATTCTCTTACCTAAAAAGTAGCCAACTATGTACATTGGACATTGAATGAACTGATAGTGAGATACCTATTCAGAGTGTCCTTCCAAAAAAGTACTTTGCAAACAAGTCAGTACACGGACTGACGAAGAACATAACTCTACAACGGGATTACGCGATTCCAATGGAGTAATCACATGTGACGATGTTTCAGGGTTCGAATGGTCTGTCATTTTAGTAGTCTATAAAAACCGGCAAACAAATCCAAACCTACACCTTCATGTCTACATACGGTTAAATAAAGATTGGTCACAGTATCCTGTTTGGACGCTGAGCTGTCTCTAACGGTTGGCCAGCCAAACAAAAGCAAAAACGCATCGTAAGTAAGAGCGAGGACAATACACGGGGATGGTTAGGTATCAGTGCTTGCTTGTATCACCCGAGCTTCCCGTGTTTTCTCTATGGTGTAATACAGAGCAGGAGGTAGTTTGGTGGTTGAGGCGCAGAATTACTGACCGAAATGCTCGTGGTTCGAAAGCAGGCTTTGCATTTTAGCTGCTCCTGTCTAGGCTCGGTCAACTCGAAAGTATCTCACACCTCGTGCTTTCTTCTGGTGGCATTGCAGCTAGGCACCGGAAGGGTGTTACAGCTGAAAAGTCGTGTAACGCTAGGGATATATATAAGCGGACGAGCCAATTACAGAAGGCTTCGGAATTTGTTGTCAACCCAGATGATGAGAACAATGGAGAAGCACTCGTCCTTGTTCAGCTGTGTTACACCACAATGGGAGTTTCATAGGGCCCACCGTTTGCGGTGCGTGTGTTAACTAAAGCGAGGTTAGCCTAAGAAAGCCATTCACAGCCTGGAAAGCGGTCTTGAAGATTTAGCTGAATGTTCAATTCTATTTGAGCTATTAGTGTGTCTCATCCAGGCTCACTTCTGTGTTAAGCGTCGTAACGCAAAGTATCCGTGGGATGTTCTTGAAAAATATACGTCCTAGTTTTTTACGAGCCCAAATCGTAGTTCCGGGTGTGGTAAGCTCAAACCGGTTTGCGAAAGTTCCTTTCAAACTGTGGCAAGGAACACGAGCGATTCGTTTATTCGTAAAGAATAATGGGTGCGTTCTATCGACGTACGAGCATAACTCAGGTCCAGGGAATGAACGGGTGCGGTCGTGAACATGCCTATCGGGGCTTATTTGGGAGCAAAAGCCACGGCACGATAAGCTCTGTCATGTAGAGGTTGGGGTGAACAGTAGTGGATGCAGAATTGCACGAAAGCCATTAACTTGATGGACATCGGGAAACTGGTTTTACTTGTGGCTGAATGCGCAGACAGAACGGAGGCGTTTGAACCTCTCACGGAACATACTACTCATTAGGCAACTAAAAATCCTCCGAAAGTCAAGAGGGAGTTTTTCTGTTTTTGGGGTTCATCGGGTCTCCGAGTTTCCACCAACCTCTTGTCCTGCCCGAAAACATCACAAAGGAGAGATTAAGCTGGGTGCCAGCTGAGTCTCTCGAAGAACCAAATTAATTTGCAGATGAGTGTATATTCGCCAATTTCGTGCAATTTGGTACCAAGTAGCGTTCAGCTGTAGCACCCTTTCGGTGCCTAGCTGCCATGCTACCCGAAGGAAGCATGAGGGCTGGGTTTCAAGTAGAACATAAGGTTGACGGAAACCCGGAGAGTGCGCCTATCTGCTAAGCCCGAAGAAGGACGAAACCGGTAGTGGGGTGTCAACGAAATTTCAGCAACCTTATGAATAGTGTATTACAAAGATGAACCTTTTATCTTCCTTCCCAACTGCCCGATCGGTAATATGGTGGAAGGATTTTCAAATCCATGTGTTTCAGTGGTCTTCCGGAGAGAACGCTCGAGGCACTGAGTAACGAGACGATGGTGTTCCTCTCTACCCTCAAGCGAGATGGACCAAGTGGTAAGAGCGCGAATTTACTGACCGTAAGGTCCGTGGTTCGAACCCGACCTCTGCCTGTCGAATTCCCCTGTCTAGGCTTGGGCGACCTGGCATTATCCCAGCCCTCGTGCCTCCTTCGTGTGGCATGGCAGCTAGGCACCGAAAGGATGCTACAGCTGAACGATAATGAGAAAATTAGGGTGAAATTTCCTAAATACGCCTTAACGATTCAAAGGTGATTATGTGTGGATATTCCAAGTCTTCGTAAGACGTCCGAACTTTTTGGACTTTAGAGGGGTCTACATTCAGTTGAAGTGTTCTGTGTGAGTTCGCCTACAAGATCAGCAAACTCATTGCACATTAGCAGGACTGTTATCTTGTCTCGGGAGCCAGGAATACATCGGGCATTCGATGAAACACAGGTTTTTTCTTCAGTTTTTCCGAGCCACCTAATAAGACGATTGGAAATAGCGAATGTACACTCATTTGCAAACTAATTTGGTTTTTCGAGAGACTGATCTACTATGAGTAGTGCATCAAAAATATATGCATGTATCGCGATATCTCGAATATCGTGGCGACTGAAACATGAGGCGGCCTGATGCAGCACATTCAGTTGCCTGAGAACATCACAAACGAGAGATTCAGCTGGGTTCCAGGTAAGTCTCTCGAAAGAACCAAATTAGTTTGCAAATGAGTGTATATTCGCTAATTTCGTGCAATTTGGTTTCAAGTAGAACGTAAGGTTGACGGAAACCCGGGGGCTGCGCCTACCTGATGAGCCCCAAGAAGGACGAAACCGGTCGTGAGCTGCCGACGGATTTTCAGCAACCTCATGAGTAGTACATTTCAAAGATATACGGTTGGAAGTAGTACACTGAATGGCTCGGCTTCGGACGATGGATGTCTTCGCCAGCTGGCTCCTATCATTCTTATCGACAGGGTGATCAGCGTAATGTACACAAATGTCCGAATAGGCAAAAGCGCGTTCACTGAATGAGGCCCCGTGAATTTCAGTCTCGCTTAGCAGATCATGCTTATTGATTGTGGGAGAAACCTGGAAGCAAATGAGAAGCGATCAGCAGATAACGAAGTATTGAATTATAAACACACTGGTTGCACAATTAAAAAAATATTGTCCGGTGCCGTCTACCTGTCTGAGAGGAATTTGACAGCTTTCACCAATGAGTGGATAGTTTTTAATGGAGCAATGTGTTCGGGGGTTATTAGCGTGTTTGTATTCTCAATCCGGCCCACCTGCCCTGAGCAAGCTGTAGGTATAGTTTAAGCCTCTGGGACTCCAGTCAACAGAATCCTCTTGTTGATTTTTACAATTTCCCGGTGGTAGCCAGGTGAAAGACAGGAGGGTGCGTGTATCGTCTATTACGTTGGCAATGAAATTCCCCACGTTTATTCTGCCCTCATTTGTAACCCCCGCCCCTGTTTTGTGTTCAGTGTGTATATATGAACTGACGTTTTTTGTCCTTATTACTTTACCCATTTGGCCTTGAGGTCATCCGGCCATTTGTAACCGACTTTGCACGTGTGTCTGTCGCGCGAGGGAGCCTGATTGCTCCCTTGGCTCGTACTTTTGTAGTTCAAGTGGACCATCTGTTTTGGACGGGTATCTACTGTCGAGGTTTGTATAATTTGTGACTTTGTCTTACATTAATAGTACCGTGTAGAAGCCCAGCTCTGACTTTGTTTTGCCTACCTGGAGGTTCTGGTATTACGCGTTACTCGAAGATACCGTTCACCCGTCACAGTGCGGTTATTTAATGAATGGGAAAATATTGATTAGCAAGAGAAGAAACTGATGACCGAGCGTGACCTAATTTAACCTGTGTAATGCAGCAATCGCGAAAATGGATTTTGTTGTGGGGAGTGTGAGGAACAGCTGGCGACAGCTTATTTGACTGTGTCTAATTCCCCATTACAAACATATTCACAAACATCACAAATTTTCGTTCTGGTCCGGCGTGGAGTTCCACACTCAAAGACGACTGAAGTTGTCACAAATGGCTCGATCTGCATCCAAAGATTGGTACTCTTTTAGTGCTGGGGCGAGATGGCTCAGTGGTTAGAGCGCAAATTCATTGACTGGAAGGTCCGTAGTTCGATCCCGACCTCTGAGACTCGACTTCTTCTGTCTAGACTTGGGCAACCTGACAACCCTTGTGTGCTTCCTTCAGGTGGCATGTCATTTGGGCACTGAAAGGATGCTAGAACTCAAGGACTCTTTCAGTGTCATGGTGAGTTAGTTATGCGCAAAGAACGTCTGTACTGAATGTCCTGCCCCTGTCGGTGACCAAAGTTACCTTCAGAAAAGTGTCAAACTGTCCAACGCCCCCGTGCATACAATAAGCCCATGCACATCCGCACAAGGTTTGGCAGGTAATGAGTGCGTCGCAAAGTTCCAAGACTCTCGAGAATGACATTTATTGACATGCCTCCACTGCTCAGTCTTCTGGATCGTTGTGGAATGCGCAGAATCCAAATTTACATAGCACTCCCATTCTTTATTGACTGAATCATCCTGGTGAGTTGAAGTTTCGTTATGGCTTACCAGCAGTACATACTGTTGACCGTCCAGGTATTTCAACAGTGGACGCACACCATGCAGAAACAGCATATTGTCACTACTCTGCTTGCGCACGTTGGACGCACCTGATTAATCGCAAACGTGTTCAAGCTTGAACGATTCGGCGGGTTTGCCCGAGCCAATGACTGTCCTGACTGTGTTTGTCGATTAGCCCGCCTGTCGGGACTTCCCTGTCAGATAGTACCATCGAAACCTGCTGAAAACCTGCTGCACGACTCGTGATTAGTTGAGGGGGATAATTGTAGCATGCACTTTCACACCACTCTGGTTTCAACTATCCCCTGGTGCTAACTGACTAAGATATCGAAAGAAGTAGGTACATTTGTGGGCACAACAAGACCTCGTTAAAGAAGTTTACTGAATCACGTGAACAGCCTTGCCTGTAGAAAGTCAAGTACCGATGGATGAGCGGTAACATGCTCGCCTCACATGGTAAATGTCCGGAGTTCAGACCCCAGCCCGAGCAACAGTATGCACTGCTGATAAGCCCTAAATGGAAACAAACTGGAGTCCGCGTCTTCTTATCTTTAATATGAACTAACCGGAACGATTACACCAGGACAGGAATACTGTTCCGACAATAGTGTTGTGGAAGTCATTTCATTCACAGACCGCTGCAGTATTTCTCTCATTGAAGAACACCGACACATGCGTAAACAAGGAACGAGTCAACATCCTTTTGGGATTCTCTGCATCCACATGCTTTGGTGCGACGTGAGTATCTGGAGATTTCACTATGTGGAAATAGCTATACATGGGAACGTCCAGTTGTGCTCAGCTTCCAT
The DNA here is from genome assembly GCF_000715545.1 of Opisthorchis viverrini. Lineage (NCBI taxonomy): Eukaryota > Metazoa > Platyhelminthes > Trematoda > Opisthorchiida > Opisthorchiidae > Opisthorchis > Opisthorchis viverrini. The sequence goes on from NW_008751820.1 coordinate 731,378, forward strand.
TACGGCTACTGGCAAGTACATTTGAATCCTGGCACCATGCTCCCAGCAAAGGGACAGTTAGATAGGGGCCGATTATCGCTAGTGAAGTCGCACTTAGCAGAGGTGACCAGAGGCACTGACTAACGAAAGCCCCCGTGGCCCATCCCAAATTCCCCAGTTTGAGCGCATCCCACCAGCGAAGACAATCTATGCTGAAAAGTCGGGAAGCAATGTGCAACTGTTGTACCCTTACTGGGAGACATCAATAGTGCTTGTCTCACAAAACTTCAGGCCATTTGCTTGACGCAATGCCAGATTGGGCAAAATATTAGTCACATTCTAGTGCACACATACTCAGACTGAAGGTAGAGAGGTTTCACCCCTTCATTTGGTTACTTGGATGTCGTAAGTAGTGTATAACCAATTAGTGTGATATTTCCAAATTTACCATCCGTTTCAGCTTTAAAAAAACTGCGTACATGTTCTACAGTGTTCCGTGCTGCCACCGTTTCATTCGCCGAGGAGATGATGGTGGATGTCTCCGCTGACATGAGTTCGGGAGTGTCGATGTATATCTTTCATTGGAGATCGATAGGGGAAGCAATACACTCAGTTCAAGAGCTTAGATGCAGGCAGACCAATGAGCATGCGAGAGGGTCATATCTGTCTGTGTATCCAACAGTGGATGTGCCCCGCTCCTGGATCCTCACCTACGAAGACAGCAGTGGCCAGCGTAACTGAGTGTACTGATAGTAACTTTAACACGTCGCTGCCAAATTACTGCTTGACCTCCACTGTCTCTCTTTCATCATCCGTATGTTTGTGTGAGAAAGCACATGACCAGGATAGTGCAACATGTAGGGCGAGCTGTTTCTTCCGAAAACCATTCAACGTACTTCACCATTACTGATACGCTGTTCCCACTAGATTCGGACAATGCTCCGAACGCATTAGTGGTCAAACACTCATAATCGTCATCATCAGCGTTCAGCACCGATGCTTCGTTGCCGTGCAATCATGATTCATTTGAAAGCCTTATTGTGAGGAAAAAAGACTAAACGTAGACGGGTAAGGGACTAAGTGACTAATGGAAGACCTCTAACCATTGATTAAGCTGGTGTGAAAGACTCTGTGAGTGTAGCGGTGACGCCCTTCAGTATAGTTCAATGGGTCGCTGAGGCGCGCAAACCATTACGCCACGGTACGGCTTGGTCTCTTCATTACAGTTAGTCGAACACTGCAGTGTTCAACTATCTGAATGAGCAGTGGCAAGGTTTCTGACCAATATAACAATACCGATGTCGCTGCAGGTCTGTCAACTCTACCCTTGATAGATAAGCTGATGTCACGTCTGCGCCACAGGTGTTGCGGATTCACAAAAGCTGATCTGGATTTCCCAGACCGGACAGAAAAGGCCATCTGATTCCTTTAACAGTTCAGACTCAATCATGAGGTTCGGGTTTGAGCCCACCAAATCTTGTAGGAACACTAATATTTACAGGTTTGAAGCGTATTCCAAACAGTGGTGAAGCTTTACTTAGATTATCCAACGTTGTCTGCATTACGATTGCATCAGACCCAAGAAGAGCGATGTCCTCTGCGTACTCAACATGTTTGAGCACTTCGACCCTACTGACAGTAGAGCCTGGAATTGATTCTTCCATTATCATATCACTGACGAAGTTGGAGGCAAAAGTTAAAAGCAGACAGCCTTGCTTGATATCCCTTGGTGTATTGAACGCAGGCGAGACCTTCCCGTGAACCTTCACGTGTCTACAGGAGTTGGCATATGACGCTTTAAAGGGGGTCAAGCATTTATGGGGGCATCTTTGCTCCGTAGACACTGATACGGAGCTTGATGATCCGTCACATCAAAGACAGATTCCGAGTCAAGATACACCGCTACTGTTGGTTGTTTAAAGCAGTACCACAATTCCAGAATTTGTCGGATGAAGAAAATATGACCTGTAGGACAGAAGTCAGCCTAGTTTCCATATAGCCGCCTCTGTTTGCTGAGTCAGATTTCGCAGACAAGACAGTAAATTCGATTCTACGTCTAATGTCATGTTGTTGGCCTACGTCTACGTCTAATGTCAGTGTTGGCCTACAACACTGGTGACAATAGTTCCAAACATTGTCTTTAGTCGTGAGAAGAGCTCGTTCTGGAGAGCGCCTTAGGCACATCGTCATGGAAATTCATCCGTCTTATCGACGTGCGCTTCGGATGCACTCCACCACCTCGACACGTTGTAAAATTAGTAGAAAAACAGCACCTACATGAAATGTTTAACATGAGATTCCAATATTCTCGCAGTTAATTCCAGTTAAAAAGTATGATATCATCAAGAATGTTACCTGAAAGATAGACGGCAAAAACGTTGTACAGCTTGAGAAAATGAAACAGGGAGGCAAATAATTCATGTGGTGGGAGTAGTACTTCAACTCTTAGCAACACTAGTATTAATAATATTTTTTCAGCTGCGATGTCCCTTCGGTGTCTAGCCACCACCTTACCCAAAGAAAGCAAGAGGACTCAGATACTGCCAGGTTGCTCAGGTGTAAACAGGAGGATTCAAGAGGCAGAAGTTGGGTTCGAGCCAAGGAATTTCCGGCCATTAAGGTCTCGTCGTTTTGTTCACTCCTTTCTATTTTCTCCGCTCTGATGCTCAGAAACAGCCAGTTAGCTTGCATCCTGTATATGTGCAAATTTGACAAATGCAATGTTAGTATCTATAGCAGACTAACCTTAAGTAGCTATCCGCTCTTCATGACTTGCACGTCCTAGAAAAAGCGGTGTCGCGCAAGTTCTAGTTTCATGTGCAGGCACGCCCACAGGTATGATGGGTAACGTTGCTTAAGACTGGGTCTTCCAAGTTTGAGTGTCAAACCACGTACGATACTCTTGTGCCCCTTTATCAGACATGTCCATTCGAAGTCAGGATTTACCGAGCTTACAATCAAAAGTGGTGTTTACTTCAAGGTAACCAGGGCCCCTCTCTTCAAAAGCTATCCATGGCCTAACGGACTTGTTTTTGAAGAGAGACAGTTTTCTTTAACCGAATGTGCTGCACACAGACCACCTCACATATCAGTTGGTACGATAATCGAAATATCGAAAAATGTTTCCGGACGTAGCGCACTGGTTAAAGGGTTGCTGAAAAATATTCGACATCCCATGGCTGGTTTCGCACTTCTTGGGGCTCATAAGATAAGCGCACTCCGTGCATTTTCGTGCGCGCTTTGTACTGCTATAACTCACATTGGACGGAATTGCAAGAACTGTTTGAAAGCGAGAGTAATTGGTGGAGTTCGTCAACTTTCGTTTCAAGTAGAACAAATGAATTAAAGAAACTGGTGGACTGCTCCTACCTGATGAGCTTCAGAATGAATAAAACCGGGTGTGGGCTGTCGAAGAGTTTTTAGCGACAACACAAAGAGAACGTTTGCTTGAAAACGCACGATCATAAACGTATCCAGTTTGAGCGATAGATATAGAAGGATGTATAGGAGAACAAAAGAAACGTTCTGTTCGAAGAGGTTACATCAATAGTTTCTAGACACACAGGATGATTTCCAACCTATGTAAGAATGTTTGGTACGGAAACACATGCAAAGAAAGGACAAACAGTGCCCAAAGCTCTTTAAAGCTCAGGAAACGCCAGCACATCAGGCACGAGGTTTCCATCATGCAGGATAAGGTGGGAAAGACGTTATTGACAGTGTACACTCAACGCCACATTTACAGTATGTATAAAAGTGTCATACATACGTACAGAGTGCAAAATGGTGGGCAAATAAGAGACCCTGACTGCGGCGGAACGAAGCCTACGTTCAAGAACAGTGTTGGCGGGTTTAGGAAGGCAAACCTCTCGATATGAAATGGTCACTGGTTGTCGAACCGGAAAAATTACATTACACTTGATGGCACACAGGGTTGAGGTGATGGCTAGGGAACAGTCATTACTACCGTATGTCTGTTTCTCCTTAATACACCCAAACATCACGCGCTCGTCGGGGATTATGCTTACATCTGTCACAGGTGTTGTTCGGTACTTCCGAACAGTGCTTATGTGAGGCTTGATGAAATTGTCGAAGTAGGCTCCTCCAATGCAGTGTGTCCCAGAAAACGGAGATTTGCGAGCAACTCGATTAGGGCGAGCACATGGAACACCATGCGTAATCCAGCAAAACTGCAGAATATGTACTAAACTCGGTGGTTGACCACAGTTTTCACGAAAGATCATCTGGCCAGGCCGGGAACTTCTAACCCTCGTCGTTGCACCCAAACTTGGTAGCGCGGTTAAATATCCGAGGAAAAACACATTTTAGCTGTCAGTGTTTTCGTCGTTTGTAGAGCGCAGGCTGTTATTTGAGCAGTCGTGCTCCTGGCCTAACGCAGTCATTCTAGTGGATCCGACCCAAAGAGTGGAAGTGTTTGACTCGAGTGTCGCTTTTATTTGTGCTCGTCAGAGAGGCCATGCTGGGGTGCATCTGCAAATCGAGGTGAACATGTTACCACTACTCCACCAGTGCGCACTGGATGCATCTGAATTCTCACCACTGAACATGAGAACACATTCACGCTTGAGTACTGTGAGTGCTAGGCCCGACACCTGTCAAAACTTCCCGTTTAAGTAGCACCACAGGTGCCTGGCTGCGGATCGTATACATAATGATTCTTCCAATGGAGAACGCCTACGGGAATTGTTAGGAATATTACCTCAGGATAAAAAAGAGGACCACTAGCAAGCAAAGTGACCATATTTTTGAGATCTCTCAAGTGGAATTAGGCCGTGTGGAATTTTACGTTACACAGGCGTGAAGGTATCCTGCCGTTCTTTGCCGCTTCGTCTGCTTTTGAGCTGCTAGATTATTCGTTCTTAGATGTTTACGCAGAGACTCGGCGTTCATTTCAAAATACACTACTGATAAGGTTGCTGAAAACTATTCGACCCATCTGATTATTCGAACATCGTACCATTTGATTACTCGAACATCGTACCAGCTGAAACATGGAGCGGTCCGGTGCAGCACATTCAGTTGACCAAGAGTATCACAAACTAGGGATTCAGCTTGAATTCAGCTGAGTCTCCTGTCATAATCAAATTGGTGTGCAAACAAGGGTGTCTGTCGAACTAGTGCAACCATATTTTCATTAGCACACATACTCTCTCTACACCCAAGTGAAAATTGACAGGAAACGGCGGTGAGGTAATTCACCGAATCAGCACGAGCAGTTGCCTCACAACAGTTAACAGAGGATAGCCTTTCATCCAATTTCGATATCCATCCCAGCTGGGCGTTCGCTACTAACAAGCAATGTATGAGATGAGTCGTTCCGAAGTAGTTTGAAAAAACTGCGATCGTTGACCAGTCATGTGATTGATCGGTTTGACACCAAACTAATCGTATCTGATCCAATCTTGGACTGTGATGCCGATCTGTCATTCCGAAAACTGCGTGGTCAACGGAACCCTTCTGGGGAAATAGAAAGTGGAGTGGTTCCGATATGTTTTACGAAGATGTGAGAACCTTCTTGGATGTGCTCTTGGTGTGTCGTTTGAAGCCTTCAGTGGCATGTTGTTAGTTAGGTAGTATGCTGTGAAGTAATTTCCAGCATTCTGAAAGTCCTGCAATATTCCTTTGCCTGTGAAGTAAAAATCTGAGGACTGACTCGACAGACCATCGCAAAGCTGAACGATTCGCCTAACTCAAAATCTGAAGTACTTTGAGAATTCAGCATGAAAGCGAACACTCATCATCATCATCATCGACAGCATGCATAAGTGTTCAACAGCGATGCTTCGCTGCCGTACAACATGATTTATTTGAAAGCCCTATTGTAAAGAAAAAAGTGAAGGTGAACGGGGAAGGGTTTTAATGCTAGCTTACCATAGGCATTCAGAGGTGCCTACACCTCCAGACATTCTCTCAGGCAATCTGGATAGAAACTGACAACAAGAACGCCACTGACATCGGTTGGCAGCAATATCTTGTAGTGTCTCCAACCAGGCAGAGTGAGGATCACGCGGTCCCCATGCTGGAAGGCGAGTAGCACCGACAGCACCCAAGCG
>NW_008751820.1:738004-746630 GCF_000715545.1 Opisthorchis viverrini
GCGCTTTCTAACTGCCTCGTTACGGATTCGCCGACACCAACCCACACGAGCTATGATTCTGAGACAACGATTGTCGAACACCTGAAGACGTCTCAGGTCCGCTGCTCGAATAGACCAAGTCTCACATCCATACAACAAAACAAAAAAATCAACACTGCCACACATCTAACCATATTCTGAAATACACAAGTTGCGCCCCCCCCCGCCTGTTCTTAGCGTCGCTAAGGTCACAAGAGCGAATTACTACAAGGTGCACGCCAAAAGTAAAGTAATTGAATGTTTTCGAAAACCCTCTTTGATGCCGTCGTCGTGGCAGCCACGCAGGTCTTAGTAAGGAGCCGTAGTCAAATTGATTGAAACATAACTGTTGTAGGTCGTTGCCTGACTTGCACAGATCACTTTCATAAATCTCTCGCTCAAATAGTACTATTCCAGCGTGATAATTTTGGTGAGTTCACACCAAAGAGCAGCAGTAGCACTGAAGTCGAGTTTCACTGATATTTGATCTCATCACTAGTTCATACTAGTAGTACATGCTTCGAACTCCGATTAGCTGACACGCGGAGTGGCATGCTACTACTCCGTCGGCGAATGATGGACGAATCTGAATGAACACGTCTGAACGGACAAACAGGCCGTGAACAGGAGGGCTGGAAAGAAGATGCAGTCAAAAGATGCCAAAATGCCCCTGCATTGATCTCAGCGCTTGAATGCGGCTTTCCCTCATGCAACATAATCAAATAAGGACATGTTAACTAGTTAAAATCAGAATAAACAAGAGAGGTTTTCGTTAGATCACGTAACCAATCATTTGTCAGTATAGTTAGATTCCTACGTAAATGTTTGATGTAAACTAGTCTAGAGGACCGTTGAGCAATCTGGGCGTTCGATACGTGTCACATGACCAAAGTAGGTCGTACCGACGGTCGCTGTTAACGTGGCTGTGTGGGTCACGCGTGATGCAATAGAGGTTTTGCACGAAGCATTAAGTCAAGTAGTTCACCGGTAGTGGTTCATTGAGTGATCCTCAGTTATCCCTTAAGCCAGTTGAGCGATCTGGGCGTTCTATAAGTCTCGCATGACCAAAGTAGGTCATACTGGCGGTCGATGAATTACTTCGACGTTAACGTGGCTTAGATTTGTCACGTGACTGTGTGGGTCACGCGTGATACAATGGAGCTTTTGCATGATTCATTGAGTCTGGTACTTCATCGGCTCAGTTATCCTTTTAGCCAGTTACCTTGTTACATACCCAACACTATCAACTGAAGAATAGCAGGTGAGGTAATAGGCAACTGTGTTCTGGATGAGGACCGACATCTTAAGTTGTATTAATATGACTTGGGCGAAGTGTTAACAAACGTGCGTGACTGCGACAAAAGCAAGTGAGAACTAACTGTAATTCACGAGGTTGTCTCTCGGACAAATTGGCTTCTTTGAAACGGTCGTGACAGACGGTCACATAGGATGTATTAACATGTTATTATCTATCATTCTCTCTGGATTTCCGTTTACATTGAGAAATTTAGCATATGATAGCACATGCGTTGAGCAGACTCCCCTCGATCGGATCGGTAAATCGTGAATCGGAGTTGATTTATGCCTCACTGGCACAAAACTACGGAGTACGTACACTACATGGGGTTGAGCAGTAGATGGACGTGTGAATTTTGAACCTGTGGATCTCTTGACTTCCAGAAGTGGGGCATGATGTCGCCTTTCGGAATAAGAGTTTGGTTAAAACTTTTTCCACCGGGTAACCGTCTTAGTGCTGTTTGAAGCCAGCATAGCACTATGATACACTTATTGTCTCCAATTCAGTCGATCGAGTTCAAATTTACCCACGAAAGTGTCAGCAATACGATAAGAAGAGGAGGGCCCACGGAGGCCGCATTAATCTGTCGGTTAAATGTAATATTAAATTGAAATTACACGCTAGGAGTACAACAAAAAAGTAGTTCATTTAACGACTGTGTCAGGTCTTACAAACTGATATAATCTAAATTAATCTAACGGCATTTCTATCCTGAGTAAATGTGGTTCTTGGAAAAAGAGCAGTATACCTTGCAAAGATCATACCACTCCTCATGTAGTGTCCCACTAGTGGACAGTCATGTCATCAGTGTAACCTAACGAATATCCGTCACGCTGGGGAATATACTGAACAAATTCGCTGCGGAACAAAATTCTGACATAACCATAGGGACTGACATCCGTCTGACGTTGAACAAAATCGCACTTTTCCTAAGTAGGATCCCGATTCTCAGGAGGACAAACAGTCTCAATTTGTCGCGTCTCGTCGACCGAAATTTCGGGTTGATTCTTCAGATTGTTGAAAGTTGTTTTGTCCGGACTTTGCTCTCTTGCTGCCAGTTGCAGCACACCACTTTGAAAATAGAGACGTACAGGTGACAATGAGTCTCCGTTTGTCCTATCCATGGATCTAGAAGGAAGCGGGTTCGGATCTAGGCACTACTAATTCTGGAGTCACGCCATTCTCGAATAACTCGAATATAAAATGTTTATTCTGCTCTCATTGGTTGCCGAAAATCGGTTACTAACTTGGCTGACATCCGAATCGGATTGGTCCCTCGCTGTGATTGGATCATTGTTCGAGTGTTTGCTCTAGGACACCCACATAGAGCTGCACGCGGCCGAGTAAGGTATGGTGCTTTAGGCTTTTGGCACCGATGTACATCCGAAGGAATGTGGGCTGAAATGCAGTCCTGTAGCACACACCATCATTCTTGCGAAAAATGATGGCGTGACAAACAGCATTGGTTACAAGTGTGGTAGTCGAATATCGGCATTATATATTGGCATTATTGATTTATTCCAGTGATATTCAACGTATGCTGACCTCTCAATCAATTGGAAAATATTTGGGACCGATTGGGAAGTCATCGTTTCAGAGGGGTTTGGTAAACAATCGATGCTGAACTCTCTTTGTCATAAAATCACGCCAACGTTTCCGAAAAATTACAGTCAGCGCACTGCTAAGTTGCCTGTAGATAGGCTTGCGGTACTCAGTGAAAAATTGCATAAAACTATTGCTGTAGCTAGGGTGACAACAGCGTTGGTGAGAGCGGCTGTTAGATTGAAAAACTTTGCCGGTATCTTTCTGGGCCTATTTTAGTCGGAGAATTAGCCGAGCGTGATCGGAAATTCTGCATGAATCATGCTTGTATCCATACACCCTCATTTTTCGGTACAGTTTGAAAAATACAAATCGAAAGAAACCTGTCCTTTCGAAAGCCATACATCACACTGAGCCCTGGAATTACTAGAAACGATGCGGTGCAAGCTGATGTGAGTCAGGATGAAATTCAGTGAAGCTTTGTTTGATCAAGCACTCACGAAAGATAGGAGTGTCACGAGACCTGCTTGCTTGCACAGCCGGCTTCGTGAGAGCAAGCATGTTTCTGGGGTGACACTAAAACGCATCTTCAGCAAGTAGCCTTAGGCAATAGCGGCCACTGAACAGATTGGCGAAGCGTGGTCACGCAATGTGGTTCGCGTGAATGAACTGAGAATGATATCGAGGGCAACATTGTGGTCGTTACATTCCTCGTTCCGAATGTAAACCACTTATTGACCTTCACTAACCCGCCCTAATTGACCTTGACATTGTGGCCCTAGTTCGGTTTCCGAGCTGCACTGCCTTCCGAGTCCAATCGTTTCTGGCTCATTGGACTGTGCATAGTGCGAGCATCCAGTTCACAGTAGCAGTTAATATTGTAGTAACACTTAGAATCATCAAAATGCGATGCGAAATATTACCCGTGAGTGCTGATCCATTTGATTGAAATAGTGGGTTATTGAATGAGTTGGCCATGTTGATGCGGTAGCAGGTATCTTATTTATGCACATGATTTTAGGCCAAGTGACTATTTCTGGATGACCCGAGATAATAAGTGATCACAAGTACCCCACAAAAACATCGGCTAAAACCGGCGGAGCATCCATTGCGTGAGCTTGTTCAAATCTGTGGCTGTATGGCTCATCAGGTGGATTGTACGGCCAACTTTCTTCCATGTTGGTATCCACTTTGTTGTGTACTCATTCTTACCATTGTCTGTAAGATCACTGAGAGAAGAACTGGCTCACCGTTCCGTGATAGAGTCCGTGCAAAGTACCTCTGTCTGTACCGAATAATCAATGGTGCGTATAAGCCTCTCAAATGTCTCAGGCGACTGCGCAAGTAGATTTAGCACATTACAGTGAAAACGATTGCTCAAAACATATATGCGGAAGAGGTTCCCGCACTTTATCTAATAAATGATGGCAAAATTCGTAATCGGTAGGGTCTTCCTAACGCTTTCAACGAGTATGTAGGACAGCCGACCCTAACAACCGAACACCACATAATTTGGACGGATGTGTCACGTGCAGGACACGGGCCAAACGAAGACATGCCCTGATTGGTCAGACGGCCAGCCAATCCGAGTCAAGCACCTTCGGCTCGACGCTTCTCGCCCCCTCACGGAGATTCTGGCACGACCTTGTGGGAGGCTCTGTGACTACCCTATAAATACAGTTGTAATGTTTTCCTTGGTCTCCGTAAGGGGTTGTGTAGAGCTACCGTGCCCTTTGATTTAGCATAGTGAGCGGTGTAGGAGGCCAAGAGACCCATACAGAGTTGCACCACCGTTCAAGAAGTCACAACACAACTGCCGGCATGTATTGCTTCGATTCACCTCATTGAAGAGGGGGCTATCCAGCTAAATTTATTGGATTCAAACATTGCCGAGTTTATGTTCCACTACACAGAACGCTCATCCTATACATACGGGTATATTAATTATACTGGCATGTTTAACTCAGACAATCATAATATTTTAAGATTTTGGAACATGCTTTTTCCTGTTGCAATACTTGCAATCCCTGAATACAACCTCCACAATGAATCTAATATTATGGAACCCACGATACACTGGAAAAGATTCGGAAGAAGACCGAAATGCATCTCAATAGGATGTATTCCCGAAAAACACCAAAGCATGCGTCGTCTCCATTCACAATCGATGGATGATGAACATTCAACACACTTGAGTTCCATTTGCATGCGCAGGCAAATCAAAATCCACACTTTACCGAAATACACCCATTTGCAAACCATTTGGTTTCCACGGACGCCCCAACTGAATCTCTCATCTATGATGTTCTTCCACTGAATTTGCTGCACTAGGCTGGCTGATGTCTCAGTTTGTAAGATACTGTATTATCGTAATACATTGTATAAACGTAGAGCGTTGCTGATAAGGTCGCTGAAAGCTTTATTACAGCCCACGGCCGGTTTCGTCCTTCTTGGGGCTCATCAGATGGACGCAGTCCTCGAGTTTCTTTCAACCTTGGCGATGTGTTACATCCATACTATCCAAATTTATTTTACTGTAAATCTATGAATAATCACCTTCAATCAAACGCGTTTCTTTTCATTCATCACACTTCAATAAAAGCTGTCATAGATTTGCGCGCTTACTCAGAATCTCATCTCGAATGGACTCCGTGAAGTTACTTTTGCTTGTGATCTTCTCGGATATCTTTCCGAAAGTTACTTCGTCCGTCTTGCGAGTCAGACCCCGAATGAGATAAAGTTAACTTGATCAGGTAAATGAAGCATGAACTTGATAAATTGTACCGTTCTGTATGTCCACCTGTGACTTCGTCAAGCCGCACAATAGACCTGGCGTATCGCGAAGTTTAAGTGTAAGTCATGCGGTATACATTCAGTACAATTTGAAATTCCATCTCACTCACTGGTTTCTACCTCAAGCACTCTACAGGCGTCTAAAGCTAGGTACGTAGCAAATGCATAAAACAATGTTAAATCCTCGGTCTGTCGAAAATGCGACCAAATCGTTTGCACTGATTCTCGATTTCATTGCACCCGTCTCATTTGCAGTCCAGAGGATATCAACATATAACTCTGTGCTGAATCAGTGATTGATATTTAAATTCATGGACATGATCGAGATGCAGTGAACTGCATCTGAAAAACAGTTGCTTTTACATTCGAGTGTGTAGGCAATCAGGTGGACAATTTTGTTTGGAAGGAGATGATTCTCTGTGTCTCTGTGCTATGCTACACTATGACGCTACGACTTTTATTTCGCAATACTTGATCTGGCAGCTAGACTGAAGGAAATATCACTTATCTATGCTGACATAATTGACCATAGTTAACATGACGATGCGATAACTTTTGTCGAAACTGAACATGGGAATCCTTGATATCCGTGTAACGGCGGATACTACTCCTATGGCATGCGACTGGTATGTGGTTTTCTTTTAACCCCGACTCGCGTCTAATGAAATGTGAATTTCATTACGAATCTTGGGGGATTACTTTTCAGCATTCGTTCACAATTTCGTGATAAACAATCAATATCCGCAAAACTCCCAGAAGACGCGTGTTCTTTGCCAGCCTGCAGCAGTCGCAGAATCGGGCTTTGCCGGGACTGGACGCAGTGCTGTGCCGACAGTTACTATGTGACCAGTTCGCTGAAGGAGCGTAGCCTGCTCTTGGTGCCCAGTTGCGGTTGGCAAGGGCGACTGGCTAGTTGAGTCTGGAAGAGACTGCACATCTGGCACGGAAATTGGCCAAGGGGCAAGTGGCCACATTGAAGTTGCAGGAGTATAGGGATGAGTTAACTGTGGAGGACCTGCAGACCAAATTAGACAAAAAAGCCGAATAGTTTGCAGCCATCAAGACGGCATAAACGAACTGATGTTTTAAGTGTGGCATGCCTGGCCACTGGAAGAATCAATGCCCTTGTACGTGACCACCTGTAAATAAGCAAACTTTGAAATATTTGGGTTGCGATTAGTGCAGTGACACAGGCTTCCATACAGACCGTTATCGAGATAGACAGGAAGAGAGTTGTGTCTGATTGATACAGAAGCAGGGGTTTCCTTGAGGCTGAGAGAAAGCGAAGCTAAGTGCAAACCGTGCGCGCTAGCTGTCAGAGTAGCGAGTGGATACCGACTAAAAATTGACGGACCATCAATGCACTCAATGCGCCTAGGCGAAAGGTCCGTGCAGTACGAGTTCCTCATCAGCCCACGTATAGGACAGAGAATGTTAGGCACAGATTTTCACAAAAGCGCAGAATCCGCCGTTCACCTAATGTAGGGAAAACTGGTGACCGAATATGGCGCAGTCAAGCTTGAATGTTACCCAAGAACTACCGTGAGAAGGTTGCATGTCCGGAAGTTTCCCCGCCTGTAACGTGCCGTCTGTACAGTCCGTGGTTGAAGAGAACTTCGAAAAGTTCACAGGTGATGATGATCCGTTTGGCTTCTGCTGGTGGACTGAACACGAAATTCCGCTTTTGTTTGAATGCTTTCGACGTTACGAATCCCGTCCGCTGCCGCTCCAGTTACGGGAGGAGGTCCAGGTGCAAGTTCAAGAAATGTTGAACGATGGCATAATTGAGGGAGCCGACAGTGCATACAACTCCCCGGTTGATCTTGTGAAGAAGACAAACGGAGAATACGATTTTGCGTGGATTTCCGGCGTTTGGATGAACTGACTGTAAATCGCGTTGTAGCTGTCCTTTCGGTTGCAGAGATTTTCAGTTCCAGATATTTCATGGTGTTCAACTTGAGTATGGACCAGGAAAGCTCATGCGGTCTCCGAACGTGTCAAAGCGCGGTTGCCGGATCAGCAACTGCCAAGGGTTGGAGAGATGTTCATTTTTCCAACGGACGCTAGTGACGGCGGTATCAGCACTGTCATAAAGCAGAAGAATGGAATATGCCAGTCGTGTCCTGACAGATGCTGAGTTGAAATACTCAACTATTGAGAAGGGATGTTTAGCGATCGTCCGGGCTCTGAATAGGTGGAAGCCATACCTGTTTGGACAAAGATATCATGTGGAGACCGATCACAAATTCCTGGATTGATCAAAACCACCAGATCTCCTCGTGGAAAGCTGGTGCGCTGACCACTATGGTTGAAAGAGTAAGATCCAGCACGTGCAAGTGAGGAAAACCACCTGGCTGATTGTCTGTCAAGACTAGAGGCAAAAGATGAGGCCCCCAGGATAATGAGTGGGGCCAGTGGCTGCCTAGGACTTTATTTACGTATCTGGTGAAACCATTTCCCTGCGGTAATCATTTGGTGATATTCTGTGTGATTAATCCGTCGTGCACTGGGATCGCGCAAACACATCGTCGCTGATCGAAGGCAGACGGAACTTGTGGCTTCCATTTCCTTCTTCTGTCAACCGATTTCACTCAATCAGTTTCTGACCGTATGGCCTAGTTTGATCACATTGCTACCATCTGCATCGTGGGCCATATTTACAACCTAGAAACAAGTCAGACAAACTGCCTGTCCGAAAAGTCCCCATGAGAATTCACACTCCATCCCAACTAGTCCATAAATATAGACGCGTGCACACCCAACAAACTGAGCTCACCAGCATAGTGCGTCTCAACTGAACGCCGCATCGTGTCTCGGGTCTGGTGTCAACAAACTTGAGCAAACTCTACCAACAAGGAGCAAGTGTGGCGATAATGTTGCCAAGAGAACACTTCCTGCATCCGGCCACTCTTAACTCGATCTCACCAAGCCCTAATAATTGGAGAGCCCAATGTGGCTATTGTTGATGCGGACATT
>NW_008751820.1:748766-749829 GCF_000715545.1 Opisthorchis viverrini
GCTTCCCTGATGGGCGATTCTCCACGATGGCATACAATCTGCAACAAATTCGTCAAGCCTACAAAAATCAATAATGCAAGTAACACACACCATAAAAAATAAGAAAATATCATTGCAACAGTATCTCACAGCTCTGAACAAAGCATCGAAAATTGATTTATTGTTGGGGTTCGCTGCGGGCTTCTAGGCTACCCATGCAAAACGAGACACAGGGCAGGCGAACGCCTTCTGTGTGCATTCCAGGATGACAGCATGTGCTACAAGATTTCGCCCTGAATTTTCGTGCATAGTCAGTCACACAGATGTCTTTTCGGAGTCCACCGATCTCTTGGTACATGTGGTCATCTGACCTCTGAGTGAAGCTCTCCTTCGTGAACGTTTCGCGAGTTTTGCGAAGCACGTTTCCTTGGAGCATACTTCTAGATCGGTGATGGTGCGGCGCAAATTGGGTGTTTTTAATAGAGATTTCTTCCTGCAAGTGAAAGCATTCTCAATCGGAAATGGAAAAAGCGCTGCTTGCCGGTTACATATTTATTGAAAACACCTCCAACTCTCATCCAACGAAGTCCTCGGCAGATTCGAACCGGCAACCTACAAATAAGTAGTTTGGACCCTTAATCACTTTGCCACGAGTTGCTCACCACAAGCGTAGAGTAGAATGAAATGCAGTCATAAAAGTGACATTAGGCGCGGTCATTTCGCTTGGCTGGTCATTGACTAATCAGTATCCTTGGTCGCTGACCGGTCAGCATCCTTGGCATGCACAACAAATCCACTTTTGAAAACTACGTTGCTCAATTGAATTTGAGTATATCCTCTAGACCAATGAGTCTCCCAACGCAGTGACCGATAGATGGTTTGTGATCGATTCAGCGTCGCAAGTCACTTGTGAGGAAGAAATCACAAGATGACTTCCGAACTGTCATCAGAATAATTTAATCGTTGAGTTCTCACAATATCTGCACGTTGTGATCATTTCACACTCCCTCAGATTTTATCTACACGTAAACTAAAAGTATCCGACATTTTCTGGTCGCAGTTATCACGGGCAATGATCATAATG
>NW_008751820.1:751117-768579 GCF_000715545.1 Opisthorchis viverrini
CGGTAATGAGGCGGCTTTAGAATTCGGTGTCTTTCGGTTGTCTTTCTGGTCGATGTCAGCAGTCGTGGTCAGAAAATTGTGCACATATCAGACTGTTCTACACGAAGGGTCACGTGACAGGGTCCGATAGATGAAGAATCGCGGATGAAGATTGGCCCGAGCTGAACCAGAATCCGTGGCGACAGCGATTCCCATGATAGTAAAAACTGCCACGAACTGTTGTCACAGAACGGCGAAAATTGCGATCGCTGTGCATCCTAATTAAAACTGATTGCCTGACCAAGGTTTCGAGAAAAGATGAAGGTTTCACTTCTAGTGTTGTGACACAAATTGGCTGATTGGTACTTCACCATCCGTTTGAAATAATGCAACCTATTCGCAATAATTGGGATGCACAGGGTGGAGTTCGATTCGATCGCACTGAATCCCCATCTTGCATGTGTGCTTGATTGAGCAACTACATCGCGCCGGCTGCAAACGGCGTGAACCTGGTGATCGATTAGTTTCCTGTTCATTACCCTAACAGCCTGTGTGGATGGCAATGATTGTTCCGAAAGTTCGCACATTTATTTCACTAATTGTGGGCACTTGTGACTAGAAGATTAAAAGAAGCCCTCTAGAATCCCGCAAGCAATCATCTAATAGGCGGATCAATATGTGTGGTGGTAAGGCTTTCTCTGCTTAGGGCCATTTGCAACTATCTATAATTCGGAACCTGTGCATACATAATGGACAATTGAACGGTTTGCAATTTGTGCAGCAACAGACCGGTTAACAAAACTCGTGCCTGGCATCTGAGAATAATTCGATTGTTCTGTCGCCACATCCCACGAGAATCATGTAGTCGCCAATTTGGCTTGTTTGCTTGCAGTGCCAGACACTTGCGGCCTTGTTGACGTCCTACAGTCCCAGCAGGCACTAATCGGTATTCCCATCTTCACGCAACACACGCGTTTATCCCACGGAAAACATGACATCTTCCGAATGTGACGAGTAAACTGAAAGGCTGTGTTGTCACGTACTTCTAATACGGCATTATGGGCATGGGTTCAAGTAATGCAAGATCGCCCGTCACCCGTGCACCCTGAAATGAGGTCATTTGAAGGGCGCCATTTTGTCTAATGAATTCGTTTTCCAAAATTTAATTCAGCCGTAGACGTATCAAGAGCATTCATATTCTCAACTTACATGCTCATGTCAGGTGCCCGAGTTAGCCTCCAAAGCAAACTGAAACCACCAGTTTCGGGGGGCGGGGATTTTTGAAACACTTCGGTTTGTACTTCGATGGAATGTGTAAAATCGGTAGAAACGTTGAACTTGATCTGACGGGGTGTCGTACTTTAAAAGAACTTGCTGGAACAAAATGCAGAATCACAATTATTTTGCAATGTTTAAAGCCGCACTCCGATATTTTCAGTGATTTTGTCCTTTGAGGACGAACAAAAAGATCTCGAGGGAAATTTTCCAAGTCGGGTTGAAGAATATCAATGATCTTGGAAAAACTGCTCTCTGGCAAGTCACTTCAAGCATGCTCGGCGATTGCGAATAAGGAATGTCAGATTGACTTTTTAAAAACCGTCAGCCATTACCTGGCGATTGCATCAAATATGTCGAGGTGAAGGTGCTTCTGAGAATCCGTCGCGGCTCCCTAATTTTGAACCTCTGCAAACGGAGTGAAATGCGTCCACGAGGACTTCAATACTTCAACTTATTCTAAATTCATGGTTTTGTGCACCCGAAAACAGCAAATGTTGTCGACTTCGGGCGTGTTAACTCGAAGCAAGCTGACCAACTTACCTTCGACCACTTAATACTTGACACTGATGGACACCAATTCTTCGTTTCTCCGTTGCTGAGCAACCGAAATTCACCTAGACTAGGTACGATAATGTTATTTGCGGGTGAGCAGAGATTAGGAACAGCATGCTTCCGTTGCTGCTGAGAATTTGTTTTCCTACCCAGAAACTTAAGATTGTCTGTCTCATTTCATTGTGATCTCATGGCATTGTCAGTGAGAGCGGTCTAATGGTAATTCATGAATGGTTGCGTACTGAGTTTAATGCATCTTTCAGTTTTGCTTACAAGCTGGTCTATTATTGAAACGACGGACTTCCTTAGTCGGACACAGAGGCAGGTGTTAAATGATCAGGCGACTTATGACTTCGCACGGACACCAAGCAATCGATTTCTTTTCTGCGTCGTGAGTATGATAGTCTCGCTTGACCAGATGATGTTCTCCCAAAATTCTCGGACAACGCAATATTCGAAAACGGTTTGTTGTCTTCCTGATGACAACTGAGAGTGGATGACCACTAAATCTAGCTCTGTGCATTCATTGACACATTTGGCCGATTTATATGCCTGCATTTCTCACTGACAAAGTAGGTGGGGAACGACACGCCAACAATCGCCCCCGATTAAATCGAGATCGGACGCTCGAATTGGATGACTAACCGCGCATGGTTGTGTGTAGGAATTTACGCAAACTCACTCACGGTGTTACATCGTGTCGTTTTTCCGCAATTGGAAAGCCTAAGCTAGTTTCTGACTGTTGCTCAGTTCATGAATTGTTCTCCGCCTATCGTATCTATTCATGCGACGGATGCGGCTTTAAAATTTGCTTTAAAAATAGCTCTTGCTTAGCTCAGATTTCAATCAGACAATCGCCGAATTGTATTTTATTTCAGCGAAATGAGTGTTCTGAGTTGTACTATCGATTGCTCACTAACTAGCACTCCTGGACTGAACAAGGAACGTTCCCTTCCATAATACATTACATGTAAGTAATTTTGGCCTACTATGGCCACTTAGAGAAGGCCGATTTGGTATGTCCTCAAAATGCTCTGTCCATAGATCGGTCAGCGTGCAGTGGTTCGTTAACTTTGGCACATCGGTCATGCGCGAATAGCCATCGCATGCTTACTACGCGCACCCGAAACTCGTTAGGTCAGATGCCTGACGGCTTAAGATTGGCTAGTTTTGCTGTCCAGTCGCATTCACTATGAGCAAGCGTAGTGTTCCTAAATATGTGCGGATCACGTGTGAGCATTTGATGGCAGCTTATGTGGGAATGCATCACTTATACCTGATCCTAAAATGCTTGCTTTTTCTCAAGTGTACAGTCGAAGGTGGAAAGTACTGTGAGTATCGTTTGAATGATGCTGATGCTAAGCATTTTACTCCTCAATGCGTGAAGCATACCTGACGAGGAATTTTCTAACATTTCATCAAATCGCCTTTAGTATGTTGAACAAAATTGTCAATGTTATCACGAACGTGCTGATTCGAACTCAGCGATACGCCCGGTATTCCTTTTCTCTCTGTTGCAGTTGATCAGTTGGACGGCTTGCTGCAACACTATGCACCGGTCGGTAAGTTGTAAAATGATATAAATATATGTCTGTGGATCACCATCAGTAATATAACTTGTTGTTCGAATACGTGAAATTTATGATTCTTGTACTAGCGGAGGGAAACCGGTTCAGCCACAATCTTCACCACCCGAAAACCGCAAAATTCACTTGAGCAAATCTACAATGCAAGACGTCTCCTTGTGTTGTTTGGTTAATCGGTGTATTCTGCAGGTCGATTTCACATTGTCCTATATGAGCAGGATATGAGGATATGAGCAAGTGATTTCAGATGAATTGCCATTATTGGTTCGTGGATGCAGGTGGATACTGCGAGCAAATTGTTTAGATTGATGAAAAGAGCGAGGCCCAGACTAAAGAGCAGGACTCAGAGGAGCGAGACGCGTGTTCGTAGCTGTGGACCAGCCCAAACGTTACCTGAATCCACGCCCGAGTACGATATGGTGAAGACACCACGATCATCGCCAACTAACACGTTAACAAGTTCTTCCTTCCACGTTTGTATAATTCGATGAAAACATCCTGCTATGTTAGAGAGGAATGAAAATTGCACTATATGAGGTGGTTCTGCACCCGAATTCAGCGTGCACTCTCGTGCGATGTCTGAAGTCTTAGTGTTATCTTCTCTCCCACGTTGAAGCACGCGCATTAGTTGATAGAACCAAATATTCAAGATTGACCGAGAGAATCATTCTATTGATTTTGAATCACAACCGTGACTGAATGAATTCTTAACACACATAATGTCATTGACATCAATAACAACACTCTAGTTTGAAGATTATCTTGAATGACTCATCAACGGCTTTAAATTATCAGGCCTACTCTGCTCGTGTGGTGAACGATTTCGTCGGCGCATTTATATCAATCGACATTTCATGTTCATTGTGGAGTATTCCCACAAACTAGTAACGGGTAAAGGAACACAGTCTACTGATTCTCGAAATTATCATTGAAAATCTCTTGGAAATCCCGATTCATCTCACCAGTTTACAATGTCCATGTTATCCGTCTTTTGTGAGTTCAGTTCGTCAGTTTGAAAGGCTTCACATCCCGAATAGAATTCCGAAATCCTCTATTCATTGTAATGGATCAGTTGCGATATCTTCCTATACCCTGTTTATCACAGAATTGGTGAACGCTCCATGGAAAGACAAACGGCGTCCTGTGGATTGCGAGAGAGAAACAGTTGAAAGTGTGGCAAATATCTGCTGCGAACGAGGGGAAATCTGCAATGCAGGTTCAGTACAAATCCAAAACACAAGAAATTCCTCATCGGTTCCAGATGCGACCCAGTCGTCACGGACTGAACGCCTCTCAGATAATGAAGAAAATAGTCTGTGGTGTAATACCTGTAGCCGTCTATTTGCTTCCGCATATAGCAAACACCGACATGACTTTGGAGTGCACAATAACGAGCGCCCAACTTATTCGCATCGGAAATGCCCGATTTGTGGATTAACCTGTGTCTCCCCATCGGCTTTGAAAAAGCACATGATGAGACACAGTGCAACCTGTGAATTCCTGTGTGACTACTGTGGAAAGATATTCAAGCATCCGATGAACTTAAAAAGACACGTGGTTCGGGAGCATCCGGTGGACAATGCTCCAAAACCACAGGACGTGTACACACCGAAACCCAAGACGTACGAGTGCACAGATTGCAAGCAACGTTTTCTACGACCTGCTGAACTGAAAAGACACTCCGTCGTTCACACTCGAGAGCGACCTTTTGTATGCACGTTATGTGGGAACGAATATTCACGATCGGACAACCTCAAACGTCACCTACGTGTTGATCACCAGGAAAAGCAAATGGCTATTGTTTGTTCCACGGAATTCCGCGATGAGCAGAGTGTTCCCCAAAACTGAATGAGAGATTTTCCTCAAAAATGCTCATTTACTTTGTCATTCTTATTGCTTTCAGTATTTCAATAAAACACTTCTGTTCCTTCCACAGCAACCGTTTTTGCTCAACTGCAACACACCAGTCTCACAGGAAGTTTTCCAAATGATAGCTGGCTTGTCCGTGTAGCACGGCAGTGCAATAGGCTAGAGATGTTGCGAGATACGGGCAATTCGAGTGCACCGCTTGATTGTTCATTTGTACGCCTATCTTGGCAGGTTGCTTGTAGACGTTTCCTCACTAACCGAGATCGAAACGTCAATGCGGCTCTGCGTGGGTCTCACGCATTCATTTAATGTAATAGGCCTCAGTCAAACCCATTTAGGCTTATTGCACTCTGTTTTGGAATAATGTGCACTCGACAAACACTGTGTGCTATTTTCACATCCCACTGCATTACATCACATTTTATCACAGTTGAACATGTTTGAACAGTGGCACGCAGTCGATTTGTTCGGCCACCTTACGGTGTGTTAGTCATGGAGCGAGTGATTGATTTGGGCGCTGTTTTCACTTGCACACTGGGATGGCATGGGATGCATGTTTCTAGTGCCCTCTCATGTCCGGTCAGTTCCGCCTAGACGTATGGTTTTATAATCTCTCTATCGTAGTTCGTAGGCAATACCATTTTCATTATTTGTCTACACATGGTCCTTTTGGGTGCGCATTAGCGGTCGGGGATGTGAACGGATGAAACCACCCAGAAGGCAAATAAGCAAGTTCTAACTCGGTGCCAAGCACAGAAGTTGCTGGAGATGATTATCAGAAAACTCTTCAGCCGTTAGTCGAAAAAATGATCTTAAGTCATACTTTCAATAAACCACTGAGGAAAGAAACTACTCACAGCCAGCTATGCTGGAAATATAAGAATGCTCCGTAGGATTACCATTTAATTTTAGGAATATCCTTACGTAAATGTATAACCTGTGCGACTCGGCTGGCAAGACCCAATCAAAACTTTATGCTATCTTCAAATTGACCAGAGGACAAAGTTTCTGCCTGCCAGTGTTTGTTTAATTGTATGCAGTTGTCCATTTAGTTGCAGCCTTATAATGCTGCTCACTTCCATCCGGAGAAAATGCCCCACTCACTGTAGGTGTTCGATGTGATCGTGGTCTTTATCATGTCATCATGATGTGTTGGGTAGAAAGCCTCCGTGTTAGTCAGTCTTTCAGTTCCCCAAACGTCGAATATCCTTCTAAGACAGTGTAGGTGTTTAGGTGACGGAGCTTGCGTCATTACCCGTTTGCTGTTTTTCGCCGTTGAAGAAGATAGATGTGATCACGTTGGACTTCCCCAGCAGACTCCTCTTCCTCTGGGCCATTATATCCAGTCTGCCAAAATCCGAACTATCCTTGGCGGCACGTAACCCGATCTCACGGTGGACGGCCAAATCAGCATGCACTATGTCAGAAGTGAGAACAATGGGGGTAGCTAATAAAGTTTGTTTTCTGTCATTGTTCCTCCTGGCTAACACATCATTATATGTTTGTGTTATTATACATTATTATATATTATTTATATGATAGCAGAAATTACGTGAAAATTCGTTAAATCGGGGGTAGATACACTTGAGATAAATAGAAGTCAAAGGAAGCGAGGTTTCGATGAAGAGTAGGTCAATGGATCACGGAATGAAGTAAGTAACTCGAATGTCAGACAGGCTTGTGGGACCGGATATTTCACAGGTCAGTTCACGTTCTGAGGTCGGACAAGTTTGTTTTTGCCGCAGAGTTGTGAATCCGGCAGTCGAATTCCAATCGCCTTTGCGATCGACAGCAGTCTGGATTGTACCAGTCGTGATCGGTCCAGAGTTAGCCGGTATATGTTGATGAAGGCTTGGTCATTACATTGTCAGAGGACCGGCATGTTGATTGTCAAGGAACACCAGCTTACGGGTGTAACCACGACTAATACTGATGAGGCGTTTGAGCAGTCTGCGATCTCCCCACAGGTCCACCCCACGTTTATTGGAAGGTAAGGTTTGTTACGGACCTTGTGGAACTAGCCATTTGAGTCTGTAGGAGTTTGTACATCTGGCCCGGAACTTGGCCGAGGCGCCAGTGGCCACATGGCAGTTGCAGGAGAAAAGGGATGAATTAAGATTGGAGAACCTGCAGACCAAATTGGACCAACAAGCCAAACAGGTTGCAGCCATCCATACGGAATATTCGAAGCGCGCATAAGCGACCCGATGCTTCAAGTTTGTCATGCCTGGCCACTGGAAGAATCAATGCCCTTGTACGTGACCACCTGTAAATAAGCAAACTTTGAAATATTCCTCTTTTCTCGTGTGAGTTGCGATTAGTGTGGTGACACAGGCTACCATACAGTCCGTTATGAGGTAGACTGTAGGTGAGTGAGCTACGTCCGGTTGATACAAAAGCCGGGTGTCCCTGAGGCTGAGAGAAGGCGAAGCTGAATGCAAACCGTGCGCGCCAGCCGACAAGCTGAAACATACTATATTCGGAAGTCTACTATGGGGAGTTTTCAATATTGCACATTTGGAAAGATGATATGTTGCAGTTCACGGTTAAACGTCCACCTATATTTCGGAAGGGTACTAGAAAATACAAAGAATCCCTTCAACATTCCAAAAACTACTAGTGTTATTAGTGTGACAACTGAAATCCGAAATGTTAAGTCGGAAGAGTGGCTTTAAGATGGAAAAGTTGAAGGGAGAATAGATTGATGAGGGTGAACGTTGGATGCAATGAGCACTGTTGGAAAGTAGTAGATGATAGGTGGACGAAACAGTCCTACCAGATGAAACTTTGCATTCGTCATGTTAGACCAAACCGGTTTTCACACAGAGGTGGCTCTGTAAAATTGATGGACGTCACAAGATGAATACCGCTGAATGAGGTCGAAAGCATTTGGTAAGCGGTGGCGGAAACAGCTGATTGGGTTTTAGTGGCTGTTGGATTTTGAGAATTCACGTTCACATAATTTTCGGAACAAAGATGTTGTTCATGTCTTGGCCTACACCGCAATTGGGAAAGCAGTGGAAAGACAGTCTCGCTTCTTACTCCACCTCACTCGCAGTTCGTCTAAGTGATCGCTGCGGGTTTGGAATCCGAAGGTCTGACATGAATGTGAGCATGTTACCAATACTTCCGCAGCTCACGGTGGCCTCCCTTGAATTGATACCTACCACTATTCATGGGATAGGATATTCCATGTGGAAAATCAAGCGTTTTCATATTTCACGGAAGGTTTTCAAACCGATTCCCAACGGTGATAAGATGTCTGGATATGGTAGTCATGGAGAGGACCAATTCGAGCACGGGAACCACATGCTGTAACACAAACAGGGGATCATATGACACCGTTTGTTCGAGCACATTCGTTCCCGATGAAAATGTGAGCTCAATTCTTAGTGCACGTGACGTGTCTCTGAAATCCATTCGTGTGCGTGTACATATGACATTTGAGTGAACTAACACACACACACACACGCACACACACACACACACCACATTCAGTCACGTAGTAATGGGAAAAGAACCCAGCTGTAAAGTATTAGCGGTTTGCAACCAAACGACCGCAGTGATGACCACCAATGATCATAGTGGTTTATTGGTGAACTTTGGTGCGAGTCCAGGCAAACTTGAGTGGATGTTGAACCTGAGAACTGCTTGATGATTCATGAGATCAAAACGCATACTGATATGTGAACTGCAATAACGATGATCTAGTTACATCGCCGACTGTTACACTCGACGCTTAATTGTATAGAATAACTGATTTGCCTGCGCAATCGCTGCATAGTTGCCAGATTCCCCGGTACATGCAAGAACCAGTAAGATAGCCCTCGAAAGAACTCCATGATCAGCGTTTGTGGTTCATTCCATTTGGGAGTATTGACTGGTTTGCGTAAATTTAATTGCACAAGGCCGCATCAACAGATTTATCCGAATTCCACATTGAGATAACCAAAATTGTTTGACGTTTGTGCATAATGATGGCTTACCTGATGGGCGATTCTCCACGATGGCATACAATCTGCAACAAATTCGTCAAGCCTACAAAAATCAATAATGCATGTTGTTTGGAGCCTTAAACGTTTTGCCACGAGTTGCTCACCACAAGGGTAGAGTAGAATGCATTTTCAGTCATACAAGTGCACCGATGGTGACATTAGGCTCGATAAGTTCGCTTGATTGGTCGCTGACCGGTCAGCATCCTTGGCATGCACAACAAATCCACTTTTGAAAACTACGTTGTTCGATTGAATTCGAGTATATCTTCTAGACCAATGAGTCTCCAAACGCAGCGACGGATAGAGGGTTTGTGGTCGATTCAGTGTCGCAAGTCACTTGTGAGGAAGAAATCATAAAATGACTTCCGAAATGTCATCAGAATAATGTAATCGTTGAGCTCTCACAGTATCTGCACGTTGTGATCCTTTCACACTCACTCAAATTTTATCCACACGTAAACTAAAAGTATCCGACATTTTCTGGTCGCAGTTATCACGGGCAATGATCATAATGGTTTTTGAATGAACCGCAATGGATGTCGGACAAATTGGATTAGAAATGGGACCGAACCGGTTCGGTAATTTGTGAGGATCGAGGTGCGACTGATACGTAAAATGCAATGAAAGTAGTGAAAAAGCCTGTTCGCGTGTATGGAATTTTCGGCGTTCATACAAGGCCAAAGCGTATAAATCTGCGTTTTGCTTGCATAATCGCCGGACAGTTTCCAGATCCCTCAGCGTTTAATGTAGCCAGTAAGAAAGCTCTGGGAATAATTACATCTTTAGTTCTGGTATCTCGTCCTATCTGTGAACTTAGTAGTGTTCTGCGTTTGAACATGCACAAAACGGACAAGAGAGAGAGGGGTTACAGGGTTAGATCGATTTAATGCGCGAAATGCATCCGTGTGTGCACACGTGTTCTCTTTTTGAAACTTTGCCTTCGATCAAATACCGCTTATTCTAAAATAGTAAGAAAGAAAAATGGGAAAGAAAGATGAGAGAGAAATTTATGGGGTAAATTCGCACTCAGGTATCGATCGATGTGTGCATGTACTTGCATTGACGGAAATCATACTGTCATCTTCCCTCCTAGTTATCACGTCGTTCGTTTGATGACTCCTAACATGTAGGAGCGACTCGGAAGAAAACGCAAATACAACGCACCTCACATTGTCTCAACAGATATACATTGGACCGAGCTCAACCAGAATCCACTGCGATTATCGTTAGCGATTCCTGTCTACAGGAAACCCTATTTTCGCCAAAATGGTTTGATACGGACTGCTGTCACAGAATGGCGAAAAGTGCGATTCCCGTGCATACTAATTAAAACTGATTGCC
The DNA here is from genome assembly GCF_000715545.1 of Opisthorchis viverrini. Taxonomy (NCBI): domain Eukaryota; kingdom Metazoa; phylum Platyhelminthes; class Trematoda; order Opisthorchiida; family Opisthorchiidae; genus Opisthorchis; species Opisthorchis viverrini. The sequence continues at coordinate 761,718 of NW_008751820.1, forward strand.
TGACCAAGGTTTCGAGAAAAGATGAAGGTTTCACTTCTAGTGCTGTGACACAAATTGGCTGATTGGTACTTCACCATCCGTTTCAAATAATGCAACCTATTCGCAATAATTGGGATGCACAGGGTGGAGTTCGATTCGATCGCACTGAATCCCCATCTTGCATGCGTGCTTGATTGAGCAACTACATCGCGCCGGCTGCAAACGGCGTGAACCTGGTGATCGATTAGTTTCCTGTTCATTACCCTAACAGCCTGTGTGGATGGCAATGATTGTTCCGAAAGTTCGCACATTTATTTCACTAATTGTGGGCACTTGTGACTAGAAGATTAAAAGAAGCCCTCTAGAATCCCGCAAGCAATCATCTAATAGGCGGATCAATATGTGTGGTGGTAAGGCTTTCTCTGCTTAGGGCCATTTGCAACTATCTATAATTCGGAACCTGTACATACATAATGGACAATTGAACGGTTTGCAATTTGTGCAGCAACAGACCGGTTAACAAAACTCGTGCCTGGCATCTGAGAATAATTCGATTGTTCTGTCGCCACATCCCACGAGAATCATGTAGTCGCCAATTTGGCTTGTTTGCTTGCAGTGCCAGACACTTGCGGCCTTGTTGACGTCCTACAGTCCCAGCAGGCACTAATCGGTATTCCCATCTTCCAGAGGTTCGTTTCGTTTACTGGATCCAGAAACAGCAACAGACGAAACTGTCACCCGGGATCTTCTGGTGGCCAACGAGCCTATCTCTGACTTCGTGTAGTGAAAAGTCGCTTCGTCTATACATATACTTCTGTTCTGTCAAAGTGCAGGTAGTCTGAAGTCATTGAGGTTCAACGTGATACTGTGTAAGTGATAGCTACTAGCAATATGATATTTGCTTACCAATAGCAGAACTGCACTTGATGCCAAAAAACAGCCCTCAGACAGTGACAAATTGATATGCGCCGAAGCCGAGATTCTATCAAATTAACTAAGGATTCTTAGTCAGTGGGTAAACAATCCGATGGCGGTTTCTTGGTATTACTGTGTGTAGTTACCTGACACACACCAGCATCTAGTCACCCAAGAGGAATAGAATCGCAGTGGTCCAATTTGACCTCCGTTCACGCAACACATGTTGCGAAAGCAGCGCCGCGTTTATCCTACGGAAAACATGACATCTTCCGAATGTGACGAGTAAACTGACAGGCTGCGTTGTCACGTACTTCTTATCCGGCATTATGGGCATAGGTTCAAGTAATGCAAGATCGCTCGTCACCCGTGCACCCTGAAATGAGGTCATTTGAAGGGCGCCATTTTGTCTAATGAATTCGTTTTCCAAAATTTAATTCAGCCGTAGACGTATCAAGAGCATTCATATTCTCAACTTACATGCTCATGTCAGGTGCCCGAGTTAGCCTCCAAAGCAAACTGAAACCACCAGTTTCGGGGGGCGGGGATTTTTGAAACACTTCGGTTTGTACTTCGATGGAATGTGTAAAATCGGTAGAAACGTTGAACTTGATCTGACGGGGTGTCGTACTTTAAAAGAACTTGCTGGAACAAAATGCAGAATCACAATTATTTTGCAATGTTTAAAGCCGCACTCCGATATTTTCAGTGATTTTGTCCTTTGGGGACGAACAAAACGATCTCGAGGGAAATTTTCCAAGTCGGGTTGAAGAAAATCAATTATCCTGGAAAAACTGCCTCTGGCAAGTCATTTCAAGCATGCTCGGCGATTGCGAATAAGGAATGTCAGATTGACTTTTTAAAAACCGTCAGCCATTACCTGGCGATTGCATCAAATATGTCGAGGTGAAGGTGCTTCTGAGAATCCGTCGCGGCTCCCTAATTTTGAACCTCTGCAAACGGAGTGAAATGCGTCCACGAGGACTTCAATACTTCAACTTATTCTAAATTCATGGTTTTGTGCACCCGAAAACAGCAAATGTTGTCGACTTCGGGCGTGTTAACTCGAAGCAAGCTGACCAACTTACCTTCGACCACTTAATACTTGACACTGATGGACACCAATTCTTCGTTTCTCCGTTGCTGAGCAACCGAAATTCACCTAGACTAGGTACGATAATGTTATTTGCGGGTGAGCAGAGATTAGGAACAGCATGCTTCCGTTGCTGCTGAGAATTTGTTTTCCTACCCAGAAACTTAAGATTGTCTGTCTCATTTCATTGTGATCTCATGGCATTGTCAGTGAGAGCGGTCTAATGGTAATTCATGAATGGTTGCGTACTGAGTTTAATGCATCTTTCAGTTTTGCTTACAAACTGGTCTATTATTGAAACGACGGACTTCCTTAGACGGACACAGAGGCAGGTGTTAAATGATCAGGCGACTTATGACTTTGCACGGACACCAAGCAATCGATTTCTTTTCTGCGTCGTGAGTATGATAGTCTCGCTTGACCAGATGATGTACTCCCAAAATTCTCGGACAACGCAATATTCGAAAACGGTTTGTTGTCTTCCTGATGACAACTGAGAGTGGATGACCACTAAATCTAGCTCTGTGCATTCATTGACACATTTGGCCGATTTATATGCCTGCATTTCTCACTGACAAAGTAGGTGGGGAACGACACGCCAACAATCGCCCCCGATTAAATCGAGATCGGACGCTCGAATTGGATGACTAACCGCGCATGGTTGTGTATCCTTGACGTGCACAACAAATCCACTTTGGGAAATTGCGCTACCCAAGAGAATTGGAGGATATCCTCTAGACCAATGAGTCTCCAAACGCGGTGACCGATAGATGATTTGTGGTCGATGCAGCGTCGCAAGTGAGGAAGAAATCACAAGATGACTTCCGAAATGTCATCAGAATAATGTAATCGTTGAGCTCTCACAGTATCTGCACGTTGTGATCATTTCACACTCACTCAAATTTTATCCACACGTAAACTAAAAGTATCCGACATTTTCTGGTCGCAGTTATCACGGGCAATGATCATAATGGTTTTTGAATGAACCGCAATGGATGTCGGACAAATTGGATTAGAAATGGGACCGAACCGGTTCGGTAATTTGTGAGGATCGAGGTGCGACTGATACGTAAAATGCAATGAAAGTAGTGAAAAAGCCTGTTCGCGTGTATGGAATTTTCGGCGTTCATACAAGGCCAAAGCGTATAAATCTGCGTTTTGATTGCATAATCGCCGGACAGTTTCCAGATCCCTCAGCGTTTAATGTAGCCAGTAAGAAAGCTCTGGGAATAATTACATCTTTAGTTCTGGTATCTCGTGAACTTTGTATCTGTGAACTTTGTAGTGTTCTGCGAGCTCAATTCAAAATTCAACTACAAACACTACTTGGAAATATCTATTCAAGTCCCCCATCGGGATAAGCAAATTGTTTGTCGTGTTTGCATTCTGGGTTCTTTGATGGACAATCCGTGACAAACGACTGGAATCTGGAACCGCCCCGCTATAACCTGTTGAAAGTGGTGATACAGGCAACAAGAATACGGGGAACTGGAGGGAAAACTGTTGAAAATCATACTGCAATTTTGATCATGTCTTAATTAAATACATTTTGCAATGAAGCAGACCTACATAAAAGTGCAGCGCCCCCAGATTTCTTTGTGAGCACGTAATCTTATTAGGTGCTGGGAATTTAGTGGGATGTCGTGAGCGAATTGTTCAGATGCATTGTGAAAGTGAAATCTCGAAGTTTACCCAGTTATCGGTCACTGTTGATTCACCTGCGTTGTCGAAAATCGAGCTGTTACCTTACATCCCAGTTATCACGCCCTCCTTTTGATGACTCTCAACAAACAGGAGTAACTGCGAGGGAAAAAGTATATGTAAGTAACCTGATGCAATCAGATTGTTTGTCGTGTATGGATGATGGTTTCTTGGTGGGAGATCTTAGGCAACCACATACAATCTGGAACCATCTGATCATTACATAGTAGGAGTACCTAGTAAAAGTGATGACACCAGATGGACAGGATATCCCTGAGTTGAACCAGACGGAGCTCATTTCGTCCGAAATACTACCTCAAAATGCTGGTAGCCAATCTAGAAGAAGTCGTGAAATTTTTATAGATTTCTATGCAAACTATCTCCTTCTAACTATTTCTAATTATTTCTAACAATCTAGGGATACTGTCCTTAAGCATTGTGGTCAGATTTGAACACGGACCAAAGAGATAGATTAGGTTTATGAGTTTTGTAGGTACACGGTTAGATTGTGATCGATTCAATGCGTGAAATGCGCCCTAAGCAATATTGGCACTCATGTGTTCACTTTCTGAAACTTTGCCTTCAGACAAACACCGCTGTTTCTACAAATTTAACTTGCCTTTCTCGTTTGATTCGATCAGACAATATATGGTTCATTTTCGTATCACAGTCGAAGCCCTGCAGCGAGAGCGTTCCGGGCGTTGTAACTGGCCTAGATTGAGGTTTCCATTGTTGCTCTGCCAAATTACATGAAGCAATAAATACCCTGCATATATGTAATACACTACTCGGAAGGTTGCTGAAAACGTTCCTCGACAGCTCACGACCCCACGGTTTATTTGGTAAGATATTCGACATATCGCAAAAGCAAATTGGTTTGCAAATGACTGTATTTCGCGAAACAATATCCTCGTTTACAAATACGCTCATTTGCATATTAATTTGTTTTTGAAGAGAGATTTGCCTGGAACTCAGCAGACGCTCTCGTTCCTGATGTTCGTGAGCAGAGTAGTGAGTGGATACCGACTAAAATTTGACGGATTATCAATGCACTGAATGCGACTAGGCAAATGGTCCTGTGCAGCACGAGTTCCTCATCAGTCCACATAGAGGACAGATAATCTGGGGCACAGCCGCAGAATCCGTGGTTGACCTAATGTGGGGAAAACTGATGACAAGATATGGCGCAGTGAAGCTTGAATGTTACCGAAGCACTGCCATGAGAAGGCTGCAAATCTAAAAGCTTCCCTCCTGTAACGTGTCCTCAGTACAGTCTGTGGTTGAGGAAAACTCCGAACTGTTCACGTTCAAGAAATATTGAAGAATGGCAACATTGCATACAACGCACCGGTTGTTCTCGTGAAGAAGCCAAACGGAGAATACGGGTTTGCGTGGATTCCCTGCGTTTGATTCAATTGGCCGTAAATCGGTAATCATATGGTGATATTTTGTGTGAGCACACCAGCATAGTGCGTCTCAACTGCACGCCGCATCGTCTCTTGGGTCTAGTGTCAACAAACTTGAGCAAACTCTACCAAAATCCTAGACACTGTGTTTCTGGAACGTTCCTTGAACTGACCAGATGTGTGCGACACGGCCAGCAGTAGAACCGCTATGGTAGACTGGTATGATAAACAATTCCCTAGAACCGCTTAGACTGGTATGATAAACAATTCCCATGGTAAATGCGCGCACGCAACTATTGATTCACTTGATGGCCATACAACGTATACATACGATGAGCATAAAACTACATATACATCAGAGCTTATCACTTTGTGTTTTTTGCACAGTCATCGGTAATGAGGCGGCTTTAGAATTCGGTGTCTTTCGGTTGTCTTTCTGGTCGATGTCAGCAGTCGTGGTCAGAAAATTGTGCACATATCAGACTGTTCTACACGAAGGGTCACGTGACAGGGTCCGATAGATGAAGAATCGCGGATGAAGATTGGCCCGAGCTGAACCAGAATCCGTGGCGACAGCGATTCCCATGATAGTAAAAACTGCCACGAACTGTTGTCACAGAACGGCGAAAATTGCGATCGCTGTGCATCCTAATTAAAACTGATTGCCTAACCAAGGTTTCGAGAAAAGATGAAGGTTTCACTTCTAGTGTTGTGACACAAATTGGCTGATTGGTACTTCACCATCCGTTTGAAATAATGCAACCTATTCGCAATAATTGGGATGCACAGGGTGGAGTTCGATTCGATCGCACTGAATCCCCATCTTGCATGTGTGCTTGATTGAGCAACTACATCGCGCCGGCTGCAAACGGCGTGAACCTGGTGATCGATTAGTTTCCTGTTCATTACCCTAACAGCCTGTGTGGATGGCAATGATTGTTCCGAAAGTTCGCACATTTATTTCACTAATTGTGGGCACTTGTGACTAGAAGATTAAAAGAAGCCCTCTAGAATCCCGCAAGCAATCATCTAATAGGCGGATCAATATGTGTGGTGGTAAGGCTTTCTCTGCTTAGGGCCATTTGCAACTATCTATAATTCGGAACCTGTACATACATAATGGACAATTGAACGGTTTGCAATTTGTGCAGCAACAGACCGGTTAACAAAACTCGTGCCTGGCATCTGAGAATAATTCGATTGTTCTGTCGCCACATCCCACGAGAATCATGTAGTCGCCAATTTGGCTTGTTTGCTTGCAGTGCCAGACACTTGCGGCCTTGTTGACGTCCTACAGTCCCAGCAGGCACTAATCGGTATTCCCATCTTCCAGATGTTCGTTTCGTTTACTGGATCCAGAAACAGCAACAGACGAAACTGTCACCCGGGATCTTCTGGTGGCCAACGAGCCTATCTCTGACTTCGTGTAGTGAAAAGTCGCTTCGTCTATACATATACTTCTGTTCTGTCAACGTGCAGGTAGTCTGAAGTCGATGAGGTTAAACGTGATACTGTGTAAGAGATAGCTACTAGCAATATGATATTTGCTTACCAATAGCAGAACTGCACTTGGTGCCAACAAACAGCCCTCAGACAGTGACAAATTGATTTGCACCGAAGCCGAGATTCTATCAAATTAACTAAGGATTCTTAGTCAGTGGGTAAACAATCCGATGGCGGTTTCTTGGTATTACTGTGTGTAGTTACCTGACACACACCAGCATCTAGTCACCCAAGAGGAATAGAATCGCAGTGGTCCAATTTGACC
>NW_008751820.1:775098-800223 GCF_000715545.1 Opisthorchis viverrini
AATTATTGGTACAATAAAACAAGATGTCATGATACGTGTACAGTGTTTACAAATTGCAATTCAAGTTTATATGAAGAGAGTAGAAAATGGGGAAAATGTAACATTGATTTGCAAAACACCACAGAGGAATCCCATATCACACATTACGCATCAAATGTGACAGCATAAACACCCTCAACCGGTGGCGTCGTTTTTCCGCAATCGGAAAGCCTAAGCTAGTTTCTGACTGTTGTTCAGTTCATGAATTGTTCTCCGCCTATCGTGTCTATTCATGCGACGGATGCGGCTTTAAAATTTGCTTTAAAAATAGCTCTTGCTTAGCTCGGATTTCGATCAGACAGTCTACGATTTGTATTTTTTTTATTTCAGTGAAATGGGTGGGTGTTCTGTGATGTACTGCCGATTGCTCAATAACTAGCACTCCTGGACTGAACAAGAAAGTTTTCCTTCCATGATATATTACCGATAAGTAATTTTGGCCAATTTAGTATGTCCTCAATATGCTTTCTCTGTCCCCAGATGGGTCAGCGTGTAGTGGTTTGCTTACTTTGTTACATCATTCATGCGCGAATAGCCATCGATAGTGTTCGCTTCGCGCACCCGAAAGTCGTTAGGTCATGTGCCAGACAGCTTGAGATTGGCTAGCGTTGCTGTCCAGTCGCATTCACTATGAGCAAACATGCTGTTCATACAAAACTTGCGGATTACGTGTGAGCATTTGATGGCAGCTTACATGGGAATGCATCACTTATACCTGATCCTGAAATGCTTGCTTTTTCTCAAGTGTACAGTCGTAGGTGGAAAGCACTGTGAGTATCGTTTGAATGATGCTGATGCTAAGGATTTTACTCCTCAATGCGTGAAGCATACCTGACGGGGAATTTCCTAACGTTTCATCAAATCGCCTTTAGTATGTTGAACAAAATTATCAATAATATGGCGAACGTGTTGAATCGAACTTGGCGATACGCTCGGTATATCTTTTCTTTCCGTTGCAGTTGGTCAGTTGGACGACTTGCTGCCACACTATGCACCGGTCGGTAAGTTATAAAATGATATTAGTAAATATATGCCCGTGGATCTCCATCGGTAATAAGATTTGTTTTTCGAATACGTGAAATTTATGATTCTCGTACTAGCGGAGGAAAACCACCCGAACACAGCAAAATTAACCTCAGCGGCCCTCCTTCTTATGTTGATTGACAGATGAGAGTATTCTAATGTATTATAATGTCCCTCAAGGGCAGGATATGAGCAGGTGTTTTCAGATGAATTGCCACTAGTGGTTTGGGGATGCACGCAGATAATTGGAATAGATTTTTTTTAATGGATGATGACAACGAGGCCTAGACTAAAGAGCAGAACTCAGCGGAGCAAAACGGGGGTTAATGCCCATGCACTACCTGAAACAGCGCCCCAGTACGGGTTCTTCATTTCATGTTTTTGTTTCATTGAACGAAAACTCCATGCAGCTTTATCATGGATTAAAGACTGAAATATTTCTGAATGTCTCTGTACTCGAATTTTGATTATACTCTCCCTCGCGCTGTCGGAAACCTTATGGTTACCTTCTCTCCCGGTCAGTAGCATCACGTCATTGGTTGATGGAGATAACCAAAAAGGATTAACTGAGAGCAAATCCCATGGAATTATTCTGTAATCAACGTTGATTTTGGATCAGTTTCGTGCACCAAAGGTGTATCGTTTCTATGTTTCATAGGGGTTTGGTAAACAATCGGCGGATTTATTGCTGGGCAACCTTTCTCTTTTGACACAAAAGCTTCGTCAGGCCAAATGAGTAAGTAAGTAGGTTGATTGAGATGCACAGTCTTCGAGGATTTGAGAGCACCTACTTCGACGTCCTTAATCAAATCTGACCTCATCGCTCTTCGAGATCGCCGTGCAAATGTAGTAGACGTCAGCATAGTCTCGGATGGGCGTCGAGTGATAGTGTGGAATGAGAAGAAGCAGAAGTATGGTGCTGATGAATATTCCCTCGCCATCATCTCAGCCCTACATGCCATCGGTTGTGATATCGACTCTTTGATTCACCAACCGATGATCATCTCTTATCGAGGGATCTGCTTTCCTCAATCCGCTAAGGCTGTTATTGGACTGGGACATCCTAAGGTCGCAGTCAGTGACTTGTGTCTGCTTGCCATTTTGGGTTCCCTGCGTAGTTATGACAGTTTTATGCGTGGCACATGGCGTTGAAGGTACATTTTTGCCATTTACTCTCACACCAGACCCAGTATGACGGTCACTTTGTGCCTGATGTGCGAGTCTTGATTGCGCTAGCGCCTACCGCGCCTTGAAGAGCATTCACCATTGTTTGTCCTTTCTTCGGTTGTTGGTCTTTAGACGCGTATTTCCATATCAAAATCCTAACATAACTTAGGATTCATCTCATCAGACTGGAACAGTTCTTGGCATGATTTCTGATGAGGTGTTTTTCTCTTTTCTGCCATATTCTCCTGTTACTCTTTTGCATTCATCGCTTGCATTCATTTTTTTTAAGGTTTGTGATCATGCTCTTCAAAAATAAATGATAAGTAAGTAAGGCGACTGGTGGCCGAGGCAGTGGAAATCGTCAAGCATCCCAGTATGAATAGGATAGAGGGGGTAGAACTTGCAAACGTGTGGAGAGCGGTCTTAGATCAGCCGAGATGACACGAGGCAGCTATCAGCAAAATCCCCTGGGTCTAAGAGTACAAAATCCAAGTAGAGTTAGATCCACNGTTTGACTTCACCGATATACCGTGCCACAGATAGTGCCGTTAAGTGAACTATTGAATTTGTAAGAAGAACAAGCAGATGGCACAGTAAGATGGGCATTTCTTTCAAGTCCTTGCACATAATTAATGGACTGACCCGGTCTTGCAGGTGACGCTCTAGTCTTGTGCCTGCTGTGTAAGTCTTGATTGCGCTAGCGCCTACCGCGCCTTGAAGAGCATTCACCATTGTTTGTCCTTTCTTCGGTTGTTGGTCTTTAGACGCGTATTTCCATATCAAAATCCTAACATAACTTAGGATTCATCTCATCAGACTGGAACAGTTCTTGGCATGATTTCTGATGAGGTGTTTTTCTCTTTTCTGCCATATTCTCCTGTTACTCTTTTGCATTCATCGCTTGCATTCATTTTTTTTAAGGTTTGTGATCATGCTCTTCAAAAATAAATGATAAGTAAGTAAGGCGACTGGTGGCCGAGGCAGTGGAAATCGTCAAGCATCCCAGTATGAATAGGATAGAGGGGGTAGAACTTGCAAACGTGTGGAGAGCGGTCTTAGATCAGCCGAGATGACACGAGGCAGCTATCAGCAAAATCCCCTGGGTCTAAGAGTACAAAATCCAAGTAGAGTTAGATCCACCCTACCCCCATCCCCAAACCAATTGTCCCGCGCCCTTGGATGAGCACAGGCGAACGAAATCTGTGAACGACCCCGAGCGGAATTTTCCATTAAGGTGTCCTAGACTGAAGAAGCAAGGACGAAAAAATCCGGGTTCATCATAGAGACAAATCCCCCTAACCAATCTACCGTAAATCTTAGTCATCCCCACTAATCAACAAACAGGAGCATCAGACTGAACACCCAGCACTGATCACGTCACTAGTCATAAGGAATCTCGCGGATTGGTTCCCTGACCGCCTTAAAACCCAATCAACCTACTCACTTACATACTCACTTGACCTGACAAAGCTTTTGTGTCAAAAGCGAAACGTTGCCCAACAGTAAATCCACCGATTGTTTACCAAACCCCTCTTAAACCATGACTTCCCAATCGGTCCCAAATATTTTCCAATTGATTGTATCGTTTCTAATTTTATGCTGAACAGCTTTTTACTTTCCTTGGGATAGACTGACTGGATGAGTTCTCAGCACACCGAATATCATTCCCTTCCGAAGCAACATTCTCACCTGAAATTATATTTTATTACTCATCAACCACTTCCGATTTTGGTTTATTCCTGTACACCAGTGACGGATAAAGGAACACGGTCCTCATTCTCTCGCAACCCAATTCAGGTCACCAGTTTATTATACCCGGGTTATCCGAAATTCATGAGTTCAGAAGCACTCTGTAAGCGTTGCGTCTAATTTCGTCGCGAGTGATGGTCTCCATATATTCCCAACGTAACTTACAGTACGTCTCAGAAAAAAGATCTCGCGAGGCCGTTCCTGCCACCTTACGTTTGCGAATCATCGTACGCGTCTACAGTGAACTCCTAAATTAAACATCACCTCGGGATACATGTTCACGTTTTATATATTCGTTCGCAATTATTGACGCAGAGTAAACTACAAGACACTCAGGTTTCGAAAGGTTCCACATCCTAAATAGAATTCCAAAATTCTCTATTCATTGTAATGCGTCAGTTGCGATGTCTTCCTCTACCCTGTTTATCACAGAATCGGTGGACGTTCCATGGATGTACAAACGACGTCCTGTTGATCGCGAGAGAGAAGCTGCTAAAAGTGTGGTAAATATCTGCTGCGAACGAAGGGAAAGCTGCGATGCCGGTTCACGACAACTCCGAAACGACAGAAATTCCACAGGGGTTGAAACTGCGACTGTTCGCCGCTCAAAAAACAGAGAAAATAGGCTTTGGTGTAGTAGCTGCGTTCGCATATAGTAAACGCCGACATGACTTTGCAGTGCACAATAACAAGCATTCAACTTTCGCGCAGCAGAAATGCCCGATCTGTGGATTAGCCTGTGTCTCCCCGTCGGCTTTGCAAGCGCACGTGTGGAGCCACAGTGAAACCTGTGAATTTCTTTGTGACTACTGTGGAAGGGTATACAAGCATGCGGTGAACTTGAAAAGACACGTGGCCGAGAAGCATCCTGGGGAGAATGCTTCACCCCTTGGATTATATTGTAAACGGAAATCGACAAAACCACACAACGCTGACACATCCATATCGAAGAAGTACGAGCGTACAGACCGCAAGTTATGTTTTCTACGACCTGCTGAACTGAAAAGACATTCCGTCGTTCATACTCATGCGCGTCCTTTTATATGCCCCTCATGTGGGAACCAATATTTACAATCGGACACACTCAAACGCCACCAACGTGATGCTAACCACGAATAGCAAATGACTATTGTTTCTTCGACGGAATTTCGTGATGAACAGAGTGTTGCCGAAAACTGAATGAGAAACTTTCCTCAAAAATGCTCATACACTTTGTTATTCTTATTGTTGTTGTAAATAGTTCGCTAAAAAGCTTCTGTTCCTGTCACCGCAACCGTTTTTCCCAACTGCAACATATCAGTCTCACAGGAAGCTGGCTTGTTCGTGTCGCATGGCAATGTGGTAGGCTAGGAAATGTTGCGAGATACGGGCGATTCGGGTGCATCGCTTGATTGTTGATTTGTACGCCTATCTTGTCAGGTTGCTTGTAATCATTCCCTCACTAATGGAGATCGAACTTTCATTGCGGCGTTGCGTGGGTCTCAATCACCCGTTCGGTGGTACGGGCCTCATTCAATCCCATTTTGGCTTATTGCACTCTGTTTTGGAATGGTGTGCACGCGACAAACGTCGTGTGCTAGTTTCACATCCCACTGAGCTACATCACATTCTATCACACTTGAACAGATGTTTGGAAGAGTAGCACGTAGTCAATTTGTTCGGCCGCCTTGCGGTGTGCTAGTAGTCATGGAGCGAATGAGTGATTTGAGCGCTGATTTAACTTGCACACTGCCAGGCCCATGCATATGCTCGTAGCTGACTAGAATGTCCCAACTATGCATACTGGACTGATCTAACGACCAACAGTGGTCCTTCATATCCACACATTATCCGCATCCCAACACCCCAGGCCTGGAAAATACACAACCGACCTTAACAAATCATGTTTCACTTTATTGGTTGTATGGGTACAAACATAATGTGTGGTCAATCTACCTCTCAGGTTTTTACTCGACAGGGTTTCAGAAAAAATGTGTAACCAATTAGGGCTCCAACACATCTTCCGCGATATCATTTAAAACAAAATTAAATAGTTATAGAGGCTACACCACCAAGTGCTTAATAAATCCCTTTGTCCAAAATTACCGGTCGGTGTCCGCGCTGGACCTGGAGACTCGCTGTTATAAAGGTAAACTCACTACTTCCTCAATCAGTCCAATTAACGATAATGAGAGAGCCATACGTACATAGGTGATTCGATAGCGGAATTTGGTAACCATATGCACTATTGGGCGCGAAGTTGAAGCTAAAGAGGGGTATTTATTTGTCGGTCGTAGGACCAAGTAGTTGAGATTTTGGCCCTAGGTCCAAGGGCCACATGCGTCCTCAAACGTTCACCCATGGATGCAGCCCTAGCGAAAGTCTAGTAAGTGGGCGGGTGTTTGGTTTCAAATCCGCTCATTTAGAGCACTTACTCCCAACTTCACTCGATTTCTGCTCGTCAATACCGATACAATGTAGCTTAATAAAATCGACAGCTCGGTCTTCCTCGTGAAAGGTCGTGATCATCACATACTCAACTATATTGGCAATCTAGCCAACAAGCAGCACCCTTCTGGGCATCATCCAACTCGTCGTTCGTGTCGAGGTATTGCAACCCCTCTTCACTTCTGAAATCATGTCCACTATATCTGAATAAATGAGCTAGTAAGATAGCCAAAACAGGTGCCATCCAACTGTCCCAGATAATGATGATTTAGCTGGAGGCTGCAAGGACACATTCTCCAGTGGAAATCCCCGATGCACAACTGAAAAATCGCTATGTAACTGCCGCCTTACGGATTTGCCTACATCGACTCACACGAGCTATGGTTTCGGGACAACCGCTGTCAAGCACCTAAAAACGCCTTGGTTCTGCTTCTCAAACAGGCCAGGTGTCAGCCATACAACAGAACAGCCCGTACCACAGCCTGATACACACGTTACTCGCTATTCACGGATATCTCGCCTTGACGCCATAGATGCTTCAAATTAGCAACTCGCGACTCGAGCATTGCAGGTTCGTGCATTGACTACAATCAAAAATAATACAACTTCGAATGTATGTTAAACATTGCACCACACTGCCTCTCCAACCGGACCAGAAAAATACCTGCGGTCTTGCATAAGCTTTGCTCCACCTCTGAGGATTTCCTTCGGCCAACCAAAAATATCCTCCTCCTCTCAAAGAATTGCACAGCCCGGCCAAACCATCTCAAAGATAACGTCCGTTACGGGGCTGTCCAGAAACAAAGATAACGTTACGGGGCTGTCCAGAAACCGAAGTATTTCAGTGCAATGATGGCATGCAACTGCTATATCCAGTTTTATAGCACACCCGCCCGCAAGCACTCTCCTCCCTTGACTTTACCCTATCGCCCAATTGTTCCATTACATGCCACTACTCACGTTTTGTTCTGACTGAATCTCCTGATCATGCCTGACGGTACGCCATCCACGTGTTGTACTAAACATCATCATAATAGCGTGACACTGTGGGTACAAAGTGGACACCAAATGACAACATAATTATGATTACTGATAGAAAAGCAAAAGATTCTAACAGGGACTCACCAATTACATATGATGTGGCTCCTCGGAGGCAACTCGTTTTGCCTGGCTCCACGTTTTTTAGGCTGTAACAGCTCCATCCTCAAACCAACTCATCGTACAAAAACGCAGCAACACCGGATACCTCTGATCTCATGCCTCTGCAAGCTCTGAACTAACTTAGTTGCGCACAATCCAGTCCCTCATACTCACATATGCCAACTCCAGTTAGCATCGATCGCATACCAGAATATCGATTATCGATTTTAAACCTGGCAGCGTCGCACCATTGAAGCAGTTAGGAATTGTGGATACCTTCGACTGTCTGTTATTTCGGAAGGCATTCTAGCTCAAACCAAAGTGCTTTCTAGCAAACCTTTCGGACATTCACCCTATTTCGAGTCCCAAATATAGGCATGCTTGTTTTATTACATCGCTTGAATGCGGCATGCGATTCACGCACAAGCCAGCATTCTGATTGGTTAGTTGTGCACAAGCCAGGAGGCGCGAGCGTCTAAGTTGTGTTTGTGCACAAGCCAAGAATAAAACGAATTAAATTGTTGAAGCCTATAAACCAAGGAAAGATGAACTGCGGGTGCAAGCGAGAAAATAGCATGAAACAGCGTTATTAATTTATTGCAGGGGACTCCCGCTTCTCCACGTGAAATGTATGCAATAGAGCGTTTATTAAATACGAAATCTTAACATCACAGAACGCATCCACGTACCTTAACGCATACATCGACCTGCCTTTTATGCACAACATTCTTCTGACTTCTCACATTACGTCTACCAATTAAAGCTTGGAAGGAACTCGACATCTGTGTTTTCGGAAATCTCGATTTGAACTTAACTATAGTCATGGATATGTACGTATAGTTAGGGCTTCGCACTCGGATTATTAAGTTGCTTTCATCTTGGTTAATCATATTTTCATGCTACATATGACCCAGAAAAAGCATTAGGACCCTATAAAGTGACACGTTAAACGGGAAAGTCGAAAAGAAGCCGGGGGACTTCGCCCGGGCTTGAACCGAGAACCTCCAGGTCTGCCCATAAGCTTACCTCACTCGGCCACGAAGCCCCGACCGCCCACTGGTGCATGAATCGACTTCCCTTGAACGCAGCAATGACCCACCACGAAGCCTCGATAGGCCCAAGAATACCCTAGCCACAATGACAACCATAAACGGCTCATGCAAGGTATACATGGACGGGGCTGTTCACAAACCGAGGTGCGGCGTCGCGATGACGGTACTGCGACTACCGCACCCAGTCTGATGGCTTGTCCGTAGTTCACTATATCTGTAATACTCCCAGACAGGTACGTTGCCCACAAGATCGTTTCAGTCCACTTAATTTGTGCAAGGACTTAAAAGCAGCGGCCTTCTTATTGTGCCGCCTGTTTGTTCTGCCCACAAATACAATAGTTCACCCAAATGCAATATTGGTTACTCGGAATACTGGTGAAGTTGAATGTTCTCTTAAGCCAGATCCAACGTATGCTTATCACCATAAAAAACAGAAAAACCACTAGTTGTGACGAATTCCTTGGGTTCGGCGGGACGCTTGCCGCAACCATAGAAGAATTTTCTATATCCAGGTTGCGAATGGCCCCTCCAGTTTAAGTTTACGCCGAAGTTATAGGCGTGCAACTGCTATATCCAGTTTTATAGCACACCCGCAACTGCGCACTCTCCTCCCTTGACTTTACCCTATCGCCCAATTGTTCCATTACATGCCACTACTCACGTTTTGTTCTGACTGAATCTCCTGATCATGCCTGACGGTACGCCATCCACGTGTTGTACTAAACATCATCATGATAGCGTGACACTGTGGGTACAAAGTGGACACCAAATGACAACATAATTATGATTACTGATAGAAAAGCAAAAGATTCTAACAGGGACTCACCAATTACATATGATGTGGCTCCTCGGAGGCAACTCGTTTTGCCTGGCTCCACGTTTTTTAGGCTGTAACAGCTCCATCCTCAAACCAACTCATCGTACAAAAACGCAGCAACACCGGATACCTCTGATCTCATGCCTCTGCAAGCTCTGAACTAACTTAGTTGCGCACAATCCAGTCCCTCATACTCACATATGCCAACTCCAGTTAGCATCGATCGCATACCAGAATATCGATTATCGATTTTAAACCTGGCAGCGTCGCACCATTGAAGCAGTTAGGAATTGTGGATACCTTCGACTGTCTGTTATTTCGGGAGGCATTCTAGCTCAAACCAAAGTGCTTTCTAGCAAACCTTTCGGACATTCACCCTATTTCGAGTCCCAAATATAGGCATGCTTGTTTTATTACATCGCTTGAATGCGGCATGCGATTCACGCACAAGCCAGCATTCTGATTGGTTAGTTGTGCACAAGCCAGGAGGCGCGAGCGTCTAAGTTGTGTTTGTGCACAAGCCAAGAATAAAACGAATTAAATTGTTGAAGCCTATAAACCAAGGAAAGATGAACTGCGGGTGCAAGCGAGAAAATAGCATGAAACAGCGTTATTAATTTATTGCAGGGGACTCCCGCTTCTCCACGTGAAATGTATGCAATAGAGCGTTTATTAAATACGAAATCTTAACATCACAGAACGCATCCACGTACCTTAACGCATACATCGACCTGCCTTTTATGCACAACATTCTTCTGACTTCTCACATTACGTCTACCAATTAAAGCTTGGAAGGAACTCGACATCTGTGTTTTCGGAAATCTCGATTTGAACTTAACTATAGTCATGGATATGTACGTATAGTTAGGGCTTCGCACTCGGATTATTAAGTTGCTTTCATCTTGGTTAATCATATTTTCATGCTACATATGACCCAGAAAAAGCATTAGGACCCTATAAAGTGACACGTTAAACGGGAAAGTCGAAAAGAAGCCGGGGGACTTCACCCGGGCTTGAACCGCGAACCTCCAGGTCTGCCCATAAGCTTACCTCACTCGGCCACGAAGCCACGACCGCCCGCTGGTGCATGAATCGACTTCCCTTGAACGCAGCAATAACCCACTACGAAGCCTCGATAGGCCCAAGAATACCCTAACCACAATGACAACCATAAACGGCTCATGCAAGATATACATGTACGGGGCTGTTCACAAACCGAGGTGCGGCGTCGCGATGACGGTACTGCGACTACCGCACCCAGTCTGATGGCTTGTCCGTAGTTCACTATATCTGTAATACTCCCAGACAGGTACGTTGCCCACAAGATCGTTTCAGTCCACTTAATTTGTGCAAGGACTTAAAAGCAGCGGCCTTCTTATTGTGCCGCCTGTTTGTTCTGCCCACAAATCCAATAGTTCACCCAAATGCAATATTGGTTACTCGGAATACTGGTGAAGTTGAATGTTCTCTTAAGCCAGATCCAACGTATGCTTATCACCATAAAAAACAGAAAAACCACTAGTTGTGACGAATTCCTTGGGTTCGGCGGGACGCTTGCCGCAACCATAGAAGAATTTTCTATATCCAGGTTGCGAATGGCCCCTCCAGTTTAAGTTTACGCCGAAGTTATAGGCGTGATTATTGTCTGCGTCGTTTTGAGATTATTTCCAAACCCAATACGCAAGAAAACACGCGAAGAAACGAGCTTTCCCACAAAATCTCTCACCGTTTTCATGGAGACAATAACCCAAACCACCGGCAGCCATTGAAGCACAAATTCCGCGTCCACAATGAACTTCTAGTCAGTTAAAGCAACTTATGATAAAACTGCGGCTGCGTGGGGAGATTTTAAGAGCCCAAATAATTACCATCAAATGCTAAAACATTATGCTAAGGATTTTCTTTTTCGAACCGCGGTTTCAGAGAAATTTTGGGTGTGCTTCTAGGATATGGCTATCTTGTAAGCCGCTGACAACAAGCAAACCAAAACGACGAAACCATAGATTTTTCGAAGTTGTTTATTAACGGGGAGTTAGTCTAATCCTTTGACACTTTTCGGTGCTGTTTTGCTCAGGGCCTTTTGTTTAAGTGAATGAAATTTCAAGGTCACGAATTATCATCGATTCGCATTTTGTTACCGGTTTATGAGAGATGAAATACGAAATCAAACTGCAGCGTATTTAGATGTTCTCCGGTATTCTTTGAGAACGAAATAACATCTTCAGAATATCCAATGCAAATTCCACCCGGGAATACAGATCATTGACGTTTGTTTTCTTACTTGTTTGATTCAACAGATGAGATGATTTTGTTCATCGTATTTCAAGAAACGTTTCCCCATGGCGATCAGCTTCCAGTAAGATGGATACTGTTAGACAACTGCACGAATCGTGCAGTGGCAAGGCGAGGGACATCTCAGTGGATGATCCCTTTCCGAGACATGCACAACTAGCCTGTGGACAATACAGGGTCAGGAAATGACTGCAGGTAAATTACCAATACAGTGATATCTTTCCTATTATGAACATGTCGCTCTGAAGACGAAATACGTCACACGACGCAAATATAATACTGGCAGTTAAGAGCGTCCATTGCTGGTAATCACACAATTCGAATACGTATCGTGACTGCTGGCCCCAGGTTTATGCACGACGCTGATAATGAAGCCTCACCTACGCACGGCAACCTAATCCAACATCTGAGACCTACAAAGCATGGATTATTTCTAGCAATCTTTCGCACCACGTTGAGTTACACGCACAACTCAAAAAGCAAAATTGTTAAAATGGTGGTTTACCTACAAATGCGGTACTCAAATCGTGGGACTACGCCGGACCATATGAAATTCCAAGTACTCACAATCCACACAAGTCACGCTCTTATTGTGACTGTAACATGCTCGAAATTATGCCACCCAGTCTTTGGGAATAAACGTTAATATTTTTCTACACTCAGGTTTAGGAATTACTAATTCCTGACGGATCTCAAAGTCAGAACGGATCCAAGGCAGTGTATTTACAAGTCTTACACCCAAAATGTCTCTGAATCCGTGGTGTGAAAAATGAAAGCTGTAACATGAAGTTTTAGCATTTGATGGTAATTATTCAGACCCTCAAGATCTTTCCACGCAGCCATAGTTTTGTCGGAAATGGTTTGAACCTTCTCAATGCCCGCTGTGGCGCGGGATTAGTGTTTTAATAGCTGACAATGGATTCGCACGTTGTGTTCGTGAAGACAAAAGCAAAATTCTGTGGAAAAGCCGTTTTTTTCACGTTTCCTTCTCCATTGTATTTGGGAATACTCAGCTTCAACGGACTGGACAGCCTTGTGAGCGTATGTAACGATCTGTCCGGAAATACTATGGATATGCTGAACTACGGGCAAGCAATCATACTGAGTATGGCTGTCGCGGTACGCTCATTGCGACGCCGTATTTGGGTTCGTGGACCGCCCCGCTCATGGCTTTACTGTGCGCATATAATGTTGTCAGGAGTGTACGGAGACATGCGATCAGAGAATAACGCGAGCGCATGGTGGTACTTCGTGTTTGTACGATGTGGTAACTTCAGAATGGCGCAGTCTCAGTCTAAATAAAAGGTTTTGCAAGCCTCGTTGCTTAAAATGCTTGTGAGGCTTCATGCCGCGTGTATCCAGTGAGTGTTGTTTTGCTGTAATGTCAGTGAAACTTCCGATTCATTCAGGGATTGCCCGGGATATATGCTGCAACCTGAGCAAGCTAAGACCGGAAACGTGTGCAACAAAAGTTGATTCCATTTGAGTTTTTCCTTTCTGCATTGCAAAATGAAGAGTTGGAAGTTGGACGACATAATGAAACAACGCTAAAATGTCTTCTGAACCCCTGTTTTTAAATATCTTAAGACGATCGATCTGCAATGTGCACAGGCGCATGTGTTTTTGGGTGAACCGACCAAACTCATCCCATCCTTTGGTACGCACAAAGTATAAGGTTATAAGAATGGTGAATATGTCCAGCTGGTGGGTGGCACACCGTCGTGCATGTTCATTATGTTACAGTCAGAACAAGGCATGAGTTTGCTTTTAGTTTCAGGTAATGGGGTGATAGATATATTCAAGAGAATGAAGGGAATTGTTGCGGTTGCGCTATCAAACTGGGTACGACGATGCCGTGCCATCTATGCATTGACATATTTCGATTTTCGGACGTTATGTAACGGACGTCATGTTTGAAGTGATTGGGCTGGAATGTGCAATTCTGTGAGCAGTGGGACATTTTTGGTTATCCGAGGAAATTCGCAGAGGTAGGAGAAGGCCGATGTAAGTTGGCGGGCATTTTTCCAGTCTAGATCAATAAGGCATGGTGAGTTTGTGGGGACATCAGACAGGATAGTGCGCATTAATAGAGAGGAAAACTTAACGTTTACCACAATTGGGGTGATGACAACACGTGATTACGTGAGAACTGATAGGAGTAGGTTGGTACTTAGTAGACTAGCGATCAAGCACAAAAAGCGTTTGCTAATATATGCTATTGCAGTTCAAGAGATCTAGAGCAGACGTATACAAGCGCTCAGTGAGTTGGTGTGCTTTTTTCTATACATTCGAAGTTGCATCAGTTTTGATTGTAGTCTGACAGAAGAGGTGAATAAACGAATCTACAAGGTTCGGGTAGCGTTTGCTAATTTGCAACATCTACGGCGTCAAAGGTGTATGTCCCTGAATATCAAAGAGCTGCTCTATCAGGACGCATTACGGGCTGCTTTGTTCTATGACTGTGAGAATTGGCCTGTTCGGGCAGCGGAAGTGAGCCGTCTTCAGCTGTTTGACAACCGGTGTCTCAGAAAGACAGCGCGTATGGGTTGGTGTCAGCGAATCCGTAAGGCGACATTCATACAGCGAGTTTCCAGCTTGGCACCGAGGATTTTCATTGAAGATTGTGTCCTTGCAGTCGACGGCTGCTTAAGAAGCTCACATATTCGGATATAGCAGACATGATTTCGGAAGTGATGGTGGGTTCCGATACTTCGACATGAGCGATGAGTTGGATGAGGCCCTCGATTATTTGTCGTAATTGCTAGGCCCGTGTCCATGTGCGAAGCTGATCATGAAGCCTCAACTAGGCCCGGTGGCCTAGTCCGATGTTCACCGACAACAAACACATAACTGTACGTGATTTCGCACACATTGGCTACTTTTAGTTACAGCCGGGCCCGTACACACTCACGCAGCCGATTATGGAGCATCAACCATACATATTAGCCGAATCAATCGTCCAACGTAGGTCCTTTATAAAATATATCGTTTGTCTGCCAAGTCCATGCCTAAAAATACATGACCGCCCTTAGTGAATCATTTATCTTATCTCTTGGTTGCACTGATGCAAACCTAATGTGTAATCGATCCACTTCCCAGTTTCAAGAAGCCTCCTTCACTCGATAGGGTCTCCGAAAGAAACTATATAATTAATTACGACTCGCTTCTTCCGCGATGTCGCTGAAAACATAATTAAATAAGATGTTGCGGATAACTCACCAGTTGCTCAATAAATCCATTGTCAACAGTTCCCCAGCAGTGTCCACGCTGAAGATGGATTCTTGTTGTTCTGAAAATAAACTCACCACCTACTCCGTTAATCGAGTTTGCGACATTCAGAGAGCCGTGTGCACATCAACCATTTGATATCGGGATTCAGCGACCATATGCATTATTGTACGTAGCAAAGCTAAGGATAAAGAGGGGTGTATATTAGTCGGCCGTAAGACTGAGCGGTACAAATGCGAGCCTCAGGATTCATGGACGGCATGCTTTCTCAAACGTGCATCCATTCATGCAGCCGTAGTAAAGATCTACCGGGCGGGCGAATGATCAGTGAGAGATTCGCTTATTTAGAACGCCAAATCCAAGCTATACTCCAATGTACAGTGTAGCATAACAGGGTAAACCGCATACTTGTAATCTGCATCTGAATATCGGTTACTTTTTTTTAAAGCGGGTAGTGCCACCTCACTGAAGCAGTTATAAATTGTGACCACCATTAGCTACTTGCTCTTTTGTGTCGCAGTCCATCTCATATGATAGTGCTTTCCAGCAGAACTTTTGACACCTTTCCCTTTTTTGAGCCCCTCAGGTAGACACGGCTCTCTTATGCCTCGTTTGAAAAGCAGCAATAAAACAATGTGGCTCTCGACGCCTTCAAGAATATCCTTGATCCACGCTGGTCTTAGTTTGTCACGATACTTTGGGAAATCTTGTTTATAATGACAGTCCCAAATGTCCCATCTAAGGTTTTCACGTCCGGGACTGTCCACGAACCGAAGTGCGACGTCGCACTGAGGGTACCACGGCTGTCATGCGCTGGCTTCCAAATAGTTCACGGCATCTGCAAGACCGCTGCAATCAGTTTGATTTTTACAAAGACTTGAAACCACCAACCAAATTATTGGGTTGTCTGCTTGTTCTGCTTAAAACCCACTCAATCCTCCCACGGCACCATCAGGAATTCAGTATATATGTGAAGATTAGAACTTGCTTTTCTTCCTACATAGCATGTGCTGACCATCGTATAAAACAATAAAAAATACTTCCGGTGATAAACCCTTGGATATCTTCGGCAAGACATCTGCCGCAATATAAGAAACCTTTTCCATACAGGTCGCGAATGGTTGCACCATTCTGAGTTTGCGCGGGCACAGAGGGCATAAGTATTGTTCATGTGGTCTGGAGGTAGTTTCGAAACACGATTTGGAAAAAAGGCACAAAGAAACCAGCCTTTCCACAAAGTTTTTCGCCGTCCTCAAGGAGACTATATCCTAAACAATTTAGCAGCCAACAAAATATAAACTCAGCGATCATAGTGGATTTCGAGTGCGTTTAAAAAACTTCCAACAATATTGCGGCAACCTGTGAAGAGTTCAAGTGTTCAAATAGATGCATTCAAATGCTAAGACTCTATATAAAAGATTCGTTTCCTTGAACTAAGGTCTCGGCGAAATTTGTGTTTTCCTTTGAGGATCGGCCAATGACAAACAGCCTGATGAAGACAACAGGTATTGCTCTGAATAGGCCTCACCCAAGCCGCTTCTTGTCCAAATGCTTTCTTCGTTACTGGCGGTGAGAATGAAACAGTTTTAAGTCCAAACCACGCAATTCACGTCACCCGATAGCCTGTCGAGCTTTGTAATATTTAGAGAAAGACCCCTGCAATTTGAGCACCAATAGGGCCTCAAAATGGCGCAAACGCCTTGCGAATAATCCTGGAATATTCGGCCAGTTTTTCGCCGCGATGGATCGTGAGATGTGCGTTAGTGAAAAGAAAGCACCAAGAAATATAGCTCTTCGGAACTCCTTTCTTCAGTTCCCAGGGTCACCTGTAAAGCTATAACCACACCCAACCCCGGGACCGATGTATTAGCCAATGCCTGCTGAGAATGTTACACAAGCCTTAACCGTACTATCCAATCCGCGTTCTCTGAATCTTGCGTCATGTTCGTATCGTCCAAAACCATTTCCCACTCACGTTGAGAAAAAGCCTTTTTCTCACCGCGAGCCCGGTATGCGTTCAAAATCGCTGCTTCTTTCCCGTCTTACCAAGG
This sequence comes from Opisthorchis viverrini, assembly GCF_000715545.1. Taxonomy (NCBI): domain Eukaryota; kingdom Metazoa; phylum Platyhelminthes; class Trematoda; order Opisthorchiida; family Opisthorchiidae; genus Opisthorchis; species Opisthorchis viverrini. Next base: position 792,084 of record NW_008751820.1, read on the forward strand.
CCGCGAGTCTCGTGAATATGGGCTTGGTGATCTACCGTTACAATTCAACTATACTGACTAAGTCCCCTAGAGTATGTCTTTGGCCCTAGCCTACTAGGTGTGTTTGTTAAAATCTTTACATTAGTTCATCCAGATAGCACCATGGATACGTTTTTTGATGACCACACTGAACGGCCGAAGCATCGCTCGGTTACCCAAGGGGTGTTTGTCATCACAGTTTGGTTTTCCGGAGATAGGTCCCTCTCTAGCCATGCGAAACTGTCCAATAAACCATAGACTTTCACCCCAAATGTGCCATTCGGACCGTAGCTCAATATAGAGCAACGCAACAGCCAAGGGCACTAGATGATCAAAGCCTCCTTACCCAACGGGTAGGCTGGCGGAATGCGCCAACAGTATGCATCATCTTCCGCGTTACTGGTATATCTTGTTGCCGTACCACAACATTCTTGAGCACCCGTTTCCAGGCACAGTGATATCATTCTAATTGATTTATAACAGAATACTGTTGGAACAATCTCATCGCGTCGTAGTCCACGCAACTCTAGCAGCTATTTTTCTGAAACTAACAATTAATCATCTGCTTCAACGTTGAAGCATATGTACACACTTAATATTCCCAAACCAGTCCTAGCCTTAATTTAAACCTTATAAATTCTAGCATTTTGCGTATTCCTAAATTCAAACCTTCACTTCCTCGGTCGTTTGTTCTTCGCGAACTAAACACCAGAATTAGGGCTAGTTCAGCCCGACTTGCAAATGAGACTCCAAAAAATGCATTAGGCTGTTTTGAGGGAACAGCAAGCGGTATGTGTAAGAACGGAATCAAGTATGGTGGAAGTAAACAAAACAAAAAAGTCTGTTGATATGCAATATTGTTATGAATACGCCTCTGGAGAAATTTCGAAATAAGTTTAAAAACACAACACACAAAGACGAGGAGCAGAAAGTCTGGGGACACCACACATCCATCGTTTCACTATTCAGTTGTTGTATCCGCTGATACGTCAATCTGTGGTATCTGCTGCTGACCCGTTCCAGTGCCTAGTGTCGGAGAGAAAAGACTCACAGAAGGGAACACAACAGCTGTATTCCGAACAAGCGAGTGAGTGAGGGTGCAAAAGTTACAACGGCTCCACACTATTTAAAGGGGACTTTCTGACATTGATCCGGGCTGTCTGATAGGCGTTAGTGAACACCCATCAACATCGATCTTGCCTCTATGAAAAGCCTGAACGCTTACCACATTCGGTCATGCTTCTGTGGCATGCAAGAATGAATGATTGACTGGCCTGGATGCTTTCCGGTTTTCCTGTTTAGATTCTGGTGGAGCAGTAAGTATCGGGCATTCTGAGGTTACTTTCAAGAAACTGACCTTCCTGATAGCTGGTCACAACGATCTTACCAAAAATAACCAAAGTTCCGAAATTTAAGCAACTCGGTTGTGTTGCTCGGTTGTTGGTTTGTTCATCCAGCTTTTCAACCAGATTGCAAAGGTTTCAAATCGAGAGGACCTCATCGGTGTGCAATGGCGAAACCTCTACTATCCAGTTGCTAGACTTGACGAACAACCCATCAACCAACTGTCAAAGGTACTTGCTCAAACAGAAGCAAGAACTTGCCATGTTGCGGAATATAAGTAGCTCGGTTGCATTGCTTACTTCCTGATACCAGTATAATACGTTTGTCCAGTAATTTCTGCCTTTCTACCAATAGAGCTAAGCCCGCAATCTTTGGTACCCAGTTTCAAATCCATCGCTTACCCTTTCATCTTTTCGTTCATATTCTCACGCTCACTCAATCACAATTCGAACACCTGTTCATGCAAGCACCTCAGGAGGTCAACCTCAACCATTTTACTCATACAGCTGCAAGGAACTGAGCTGGTCTTATACCAGCCCACCTGCGTATACCAGCATTCCTCTTCCCACTCCACTGCATACTTGGTGAACCTATTGGACGCATTTCACTGGTCGAGAATTTGGGCTACGGACCGACCTTGAAAGTGTTGGTGTGCTCCTTTGAGCCAGAGCGTCGGGCGCACCGGAGTGGTTCCTCACCATATTATCGTGGTGTTTCAGTTGGTTTCTCGTCTACTCATTACGTATTTCTCCTGAAGCATGGATTTTGGTGAGTGTTCCGTGCATCATTCGCCTTTTGTGTTGTCAACGTCATCATCATCATCAAAGTACAGCTGCCTCTGGAACCTGTCATAGCTGAATCGGAACAGGGATGCCCACATGGTTTCAATGAATCAGTAGCAACAGGGTCACATTAGTTTTTCATCGCCTCGTCGTTCGTCCTCACATGATCAATATTGACTATTGCATGAGGCGAGTTGAGTGAAGGTCGGACAGCTTCACAAACGTGGCAAGTCTCTGGTTTGTGAATGTTTCTCAACCACCTGGTAGTTCGTGTCTTTCTTTGCGGTGTACAGCAACGCAGGTAGCACCAGATGTACGGAAGAACGCTGAATGATATGGCCATTGCTGAATGGCCATTGCCGTTCTCTGGGAGTTACGGTTTCGTTTAAGGAAGTGGATTTGGAATGTCTCGCAGAATTAGTGATTGTCATGAAAGCGCTTACAATAAACGAGAAAGCACTTTGCCACTTTGTTGTTGCATTGTAAATTCGTTTTGTACAGAATGTAACCAAAAGACACATCTTTTGTACCAAATAATGTGATGAAAAACGAGCAAGTCGTAGGATCTCCGAAAATGTTTGGCTTTCGGTGTGCAAACTAAACGTCAGAAACTGACTTCTCCGTCTACTGTGGTTTTCACGCAAGTTTCGATGAGGGCCTTCAGAGTATGACTAAGGGACACCTGATTTGCAGGGGATTATAACACCCCTAGGATCTTTTACACTAGTTCTTCTGAGTTCTATAACTTAGACGTGACGCATTACTCATAAGGATGATGGATAATGTATTGCGGTATTTCGAATGTATATAAAGCATAAGGCTGCTTTGTATGTACAGCACATTCATTTGGAGCGCATCATTATCTGGATTAGGTTGAGTCTCGTTAGAATCAAATTAGTCTGTATTTCGTCAACTATTACGTTTTCCTGCATCGCATGACTCGTGACTCATTCAAGTTTCCTTGATTCAGCAGCATATTGACTTCCGTTCTGATGATTCCCTGTTGTGCACTTGAGAGCTGCAGTACACACACTTTCGCTCCCTTTTCATCCTCACAGAAAACCTCATTCAATGGCGTGATCCGTTGAAGACTGGAATCCTTATGGTCGTCGTGTTGACTCTCCTCGTCAGTCTCTCGTGTCTTTCCTTTATATCCGTATTGGCCTATGCTGGACTGGCCTTACTGTGTTGCACATTCGCGGCCCGTCTTTATCACTTCATTTTACCGTCATCGCCAAAGACAATAGACAAGCCTGGAACACCAGCTCCCCACGACATTTTGACGTAAGTTATCCGATTTGATCGGTCATGATCTCTAAGCAAATATCACGTTGAACCTTTGTTCCACTTGATAGGTTATCTGACGTTCGTCTAGGTTTTTTAACCGGGTTTAGTGAAGTGTCCGGGAGTGAATCATATTGGGGAAATGGGAGACGTCGAATTTCGCAACTGAACACATAAGCTTAAGGGAAACTTGGTAACAGTGTGGATATCCTACTGTATCACAGTAACAAGAATTGAGCGTGCGCGTCTTCCAATGTGAACAAGGTAGAGGGTGATGAGGAAGTATCCTCCACTCATTTCAAACAGTTCTGGCTTACCAGATGAACAAATCTGTCTACTTGGTATACGATCTTTTCGGCCCAACTTGCATGTTAGTAGAATGGAGCGTAGGTATCGGTGGTTCTGCTGGTAGCTACAACTTGTCTACGTATCCTGGACGGTTTTTTTAGACAATTCTATGAAAGTGAACCACTAGCTAGCAGTATGTCCTACACTCGTCAAATAAGACAATACGGAAGGGCTCTTGTTTCCGTCATTTTTAAAGTCATGGTAATGCCTAACAGAGACCGTTTTGAGGAACAGTCAGAAATAAACTTCCAGCCGCAGCTACGATCGAGTATGCTTTCTCCCCACCCCGAAGAGAGTTAAAATACTCCTCTACCATGAGATGGTGTAAGTGGTTAGAGCGTGAATTTACTGACCGGAAGGTCCGTGGTTCGAACCCGACCTATGCCTCTCGACTTCTGTCTAGGCTTGGGCAACCTGGAAGTATCCCAGCCATCGCCCAACCTTCGGATGGCATGGCAGTTAGGCACCGAAAGGGTACTACAGCTGAACGACTTATTTTTATGTTGTGGCCTATTGCACCCCAAAACAGAAAATAGATGTCCTGTGAAATACTTATGTGAATTGGTGGTGGCTAACGGCCATCAGAACCACGTATCACTGGGTCTGACTTGTCTACACCGGCAAAGGATTTGGCACTCGAAGTGAGCATTACGCTGAATTAACTGTCGCTTTTGATGTTCCATACAGCATTCTATCGTTCAGGGATTCCAGCGGCAACTCGTGTTGGTTTTGCAGTGTTTTATGTCATGACCTGAGGGGGGTGAGGGGCTAAAGTGCCACTTCATTCTGTTGATGAATGTGTTATTTTATCACTTTTGCTCATACTTGAACTTCATCCACGTTGTTTGTGCTACCTGACCGTAACACTCTTACCGAATCCAGTTGCTAACCGAGAGCAGCTAGTGGCGAATTAGCTTACTCAGCTCCGACAGAGATCACATTAGTTTAACTTCCGATTTAATGTTTTGGTGGTCATGGGTTGGATTAACTTTGTCCGTATTTTGGCAATATTTATGTGGAATACAGTCAGTAACAAAGTAAGATCGGCGTTCCTTACCCATACACTGGACATTACAGTGTGTTCTCTGGGTCCAAGCTGGCTCGAGGCTCCTCAGTGGTTAGCTGTCGATGCTTCTGACTGGGCGTTTCTTGGTTCGTACTCGACCGTGACTTTCCGACTGCTCTGGTTCAAATTTGGGCCGGATGGTAGTACCTCAGCTCTCATGCAGCCTTAGGATTGTGTGGTAGCTGTGTACCGGATGGATATCACGGCTGCATGTAGTGATTTATGATGTGGGGTCATACATTACGAACTTGGAGGCAAATGTCGCTGGTAGGTACGACCAAATCACAATTTTTTGAGGCCCCTTCATCGAGATTATCGCTATCTCAGTCGCTTTGGATTCATCGAACCTTGCATTAACCGCACATTTTACTGTGCAATGATGACGAGATGTTTATCATGAAAACGTTCGGTCGTTGCATGCGAAATAACTGGGTTCATATCGAAATTCCACGATAATTTGTTGAAATTAATGTTCTTTTTGCTGCAAACTGATGATCACTTAAAAAAACCGGAAGCACAAGACAGTGTTCATCGGTGTAAGACCGTCAGAACAGCCTGTATTTTAAGGATCAGGTCGCCTCACATGTCCCAGCGCCAAACATGGGAGCCGCGATACTGTGTTAGTCAGACCTCGAGCCATTAGCCGATCTTGTGTGAGACTCTACGCCATTACAGCTCAGCGGGTTGAGGAGACGCGCAAGCCGTCACGCCACTGTAAACGCTGACTTCGTTTGAGTGGTTCATGGCTTGGATACCAAACATCAACCGACTTTCGCTCTTTTCCATGAAGTCACGAATTCGGGTTTCTAACCAGCAAAACATCAGTTTTTGAGTGCTCGCACATATGCTTATCTTGGCGCCATTTTTATACTTTCTAGACGTCCATGTTTGTTTCAACCTTTTCTCTAGCGAATGGCTAAACACCGACATGAAATTGCCCCGGGACAAAATTGTCGACCGAACTGTGTCTCTGTCTTCCGACTTTGAAACTTTTATCATTCGATTGCAGCGCATCTTGTTGTTGAAAGACGTGGTCGATACAGCTAAGGTATGTTGCACTCTGTTCATTCACCTTCACGTTTGCCCATTTTGCATCGTTGTGTTCACGCTCTCACATCATTCCATTCTGCCGACAGTGTTACTACTTATGCATGTTTTTCTGACGAAAGTGGCGTTCAGCGAGAGGCGTTTGACGTTTGAGGCGTTTTGACGCATCGCATTATTCTTGCTGTTTTTGGCTTTACCGCTTGAGGTGTCGCACGGACAACCAGAAGGTAGTCGTGCGTGGTAGATTTATCATTGTTCTTCAAAGGCACGAAGAGGGTTGCCCTTTACCGAATGAATAACGTGATTCCGGGACCCTGGTGAGCACGGATGCGTTTGTGGCGGGCAAGTCCGCGCGTGGGCACTGCATCCGTGTTGTACTGGCTGCGAGTGTGCACTCTGTGCAGCTTGTAAGAGCAGTTATGTAGATTGTTCATGTGAGTGGCGTAAACAAGTGAAGCGCACTAAATATGACAATTGTATTTGCGCGTACTGATGTGTGCACGCATGTAGCACCTGCGATTGTGCTAAAGGCGACCTTCCACGAGTGCCGAGTCTGATATGGTGTTGGTTGTGTCGTCATTTTGTGGCCGTCTTAACAGAGTCTAAAGCACAGATGGTCACGTGATGAGTTGAGTGAGTGTGAAGTGCGGTCAGTGCGGGTCACCAGTCCACCCTTGGCACTTTCTTTTTTGTTTCATTTCTCAGCAATAAACGTACGACTTTCGTAGTTGAACACACAGGATGTCAATATTAAGCGAAAACCAGGTGATCAGGTGTTTATGAGTAAGACTGGTCTTGTGAATCAAGACCTCTGCATTTAAAACTGAGTAACGTTGTTCACCCAAGTCAGTTGATTCTGGATATTTTTTCCTTCGCTGGGAAAGGGAAAGCCGGTATCTTACAGCCAAGTGGGATAAGAAATTTGAAACGCGTGTTCACAGAGTGCATTGTTGATTTTCCATACCATACTGTTATGCCATCTGTCTGCTTTCTTTATACACTGTCAAACCAACAGATTCAAGATCGTCAACTCTTTCTTAAATCACTGGGAGCTTCAAATTCACCAGTGCGATAATTGGACGAAAAGATTCTCCGCTAACAAGTTATCCGTGTTTTCCAATTTAGTGATCACTCATAACTTTTTACTTCTTTTCTCAATCCTGTTTTAACCACTGGGTATGCAATAATCATATAACGAGATTTTGAAGACATCAACGTTCTTCACCGTGTTCTTGTTGAAACGGTGAAATTATTCAAGTATCTACGATGGGCGTCGACTAGCTTTTCAAAAATATGTGCAATGCCCTTGGGGAGCAGCATATGCACACGAACATGTGACCTACATTATAGTCAGTAAATCTGAGGCGCTCTAGAACTAGCACCCTGATAATCGAATTCCTGTGTCCCGGTATCGTCTGTGCCAAGTGCAATCCAACTCCAGACGGACTGTTAGTTTCAGGTAGGTAGATCGTTATGTCACCGTTTACCTCAGGAACACGCGCTCACCGAGCGTCTTATGAAGCTGGTGGGTAACACTCACTAGTCGTGGTTTCCTCTAACCAGCTGTTCGGTGAGTCAGCTGATCCAGACAAGCAGTCCCGTATCCTGACTTGAAGATGTTTGAATGCTTCCTTCAGACAGTTTTATTCATGAAAAAAAGAGTTATTCCTCTGACACCGTCTTTTTTTATCAATGCCTAGTTCCTTTACGACATTTGCACACACTGTCTGTTGGATGGCAGAAGAAGAGACTGGACCTTATCGTGGTGTGAGAGTCTCTCAGGTTGGTCAGTGGTTAGAGGTCTGACGAACACAGTCTCCTGGATTTCCAGGTTGGGGGTTGGAGCATGTATGGCGACTTGACTTGTAGAAAAGGTAATGCATTTGCATTTCCCCGCCTAATCGCAAGGCAGCTTAGGCTTTTGAGCCAAAGGCTTTCGTTGAGGACCCTAATCGTCCTCCTGTCTAGGTGTGGGCGCCCTGGCAGTATCCCAGCCCTCGTACAACCATGACCTACACAACTAACAATATTCTCATGCCACATCGGTCGTCGCGTGGTCCTATCAGCCGGGTCGCCTTACTTGCTGCATACAGCAGGGCGGGTAAGCGAAAACATGCTACTGCTGACGCCTCCCTTCTTACACTTTCACGTTTCCCGTCTTCCACCCTCCCCCGCCCAAATTTGAATACTTTATCCACAGGTCCCAGCTCTAGGACTGACCGTTTTGCTCGCCCTGCATCACACTCAGCTG
>NW_008751820.1:803494-825146 GCF_000715545.1 Opisthorchis viverrini
TAGGGCCCCTCCCTCCCCCACTCTTTTTCTCTTCTCTTCACTGTAGGGCTTTTAATGCAATTATATATATATATATATAAACTAAACGAACTTCATGGTTGTACGGCAGTGAAGCATCAGTGCCAACACTGATGTTGCTGTCATTGATGATGATGATGATGGATGGCAGATTCGTGGAGGAAGGTTGCTTTGTTTTTTCCACTGTGAACCTCTCAGAATCGTACAAGAGCTTTTCCTGGTTCTCACTAGTAATCCTCAAGATATCGACGTACTTCGCCGTTGATCCGAATTTGTCACCTGACAGTTACTGCAGCATCGCTGCCGCGGCATCTCATCTTGACTAGGCTTAGCTTGGCTTAGCTAGGCACTTGGAAGTATCAACACAGTCGTGATACGAATTAAGAGTTGTGGGCCCCTGACATTTCAACTTTATATCAATAAATTACATCACCATTCAACTATCACCCCTCCACTCATCGATAACAGTAATCAACAATCGTCTGGCTGTAACACCATTTTGGTGTCTACCTTCCATTCCACCTGAGGAAGGCTCGAGGGCTGAGAGACTGCCAAATTGCTCAAGTCTAGACGGGAGTGCCTGACATGCTGAGGTTGATTTCAGCCATAAGCCCTCTGGTCAGCAAGTTGGTGCCCATCTTTAGTGTCGTTCAGCTGTAACAGCCTTTCGGTGCCTAGCTACCGTGCCGCCCGGAAGAAGCACGAGTGCTGGGATATTGCCACTTTGCCCAAGCTTAGACAGGAGAAGTCGAGAGGCATAGGTCGGGTTCGAACGACGGATCTTCCGGTCAGTAAATTTGCGCTCTAACCATTTGAGCTATCTCGCCGGTTCCTCAACCACTGAGCTAGCTCCAGCTGACTGTCGCTCTCGACTGTCGCTGAGTGACGCATCTTTCGTTTAGGACGGCCACTGGGGTAGTTCATGCAGGCAGATTTCCTGGGTGAGACCTTTTAGTACCTCCTGGAGGTACTTTTTGTCCGGAGGCCAGCCGTCCATAATAGCCGAACATCACATCATTTGGACGGATGTGTTACGTGCAGGACACGGACCCAACGAACCTATGCCCTGATTGGCTAGAATACCAGCCAATCCGGATCAAGCACCTTTGATTCGACGCTTCTCACCCCCTCACGGACCCTCACGACCTCGTGGAACACTCTGTGACTACCCTTTAAATACAGATGTAATGATTCTCCTTTTGTCTCTATAAAGGGCTGTGTAGAGCTACCGTGCCTTTTGATATACCATAGTGGGCAGAGCAGGAAGCCAAGGGACCGATACAAAGTTGCACTACCGTTCAGCAAGACACAACACTTCATGAGTGAGGAGCTACAGTACTGTATAAAGCATTTTGACATAACACCTAGACATGTCCTTTGTGCAGCTAGCTGAGATAGTGAACTGCAGACAAATCTGGTTTTTGCGAGGGAGTCACCTGGAACCTGGCTGGATCTCTCGTTTGTGATGTTCCTAGGCAACTGAAAAACTTTCAGCAGCCTTATGAGTAGTGCGTTACGAATATAGCTGTGATAGTTTTTGATATTTTTTGAGGATATCTTTTATCGTTCTCATCGATATTGTTTTAAATAACCTATTCTTAACAGTACATGTGACTACGTTATTTTCCTTCTCCTTTTAGTTCGTTTTCTTGCTGTATCTCCTAACAGTGCTCGGAAGTTGGTTCAATCTCCTAACTCTGATTACTGTGGGTAAGAAGCAAAGCAATTTTCAGACAGTTTTATGTTTTACGGTGACCTAGTTTTTCCGTTTTGATGAGAATGCCACCTAGGGAGAAGTGGATCGCATATCACAGACGAGGAGTCACGTTCTGTAGATCAAACTGTGGGAACTACATGTTCATTCTGACGGAAGAGCACCGGCTCTGAAAAACTGTTTTCTTTAGGCCGTATTCTATGTGAATGTACACAAGGATATGACTCTGAATGTCTGACAACGAAGCAGCGCAATCCTGACTGCCGTACTTGACCTCGCTGTCAGCGGGGCCGTACGTATAAGGTGTTGTACTGCGGGCAGCCTTGCCTCTTCGCATGGTCAGTGACATTGTCATGTCTTCATGGGCCTCTGAATAGGTACTAGTCAGCACTTTCAATGCACAGCCATCCTCTGTTTAACCTGTTGCTGTTGTTGATTAGAACTGTGGTCGGTGGAACCAATTTGCCACAGAGCTTGGCTCAGATGTGGACAAACGGCTTTCACTCCGGATCGCTTAAATCTTGTTGTTGGACGGGTTGGACATGCACATATTCCTCGAGTGCCTCAGCGGCTAGACAGAAACGGTTCCTGGTACTGCTTTTGGTGAGTAATGATAGTGTTTATCCGTTAGCATCCTCAGGATTCAGAATTTCGCGCTCCTTAAAATACATCATCGTCATCACTACCATCATCAGCATCATCATCACCATCGACAGCATGTCATCAGTGTTCAACACAGGTGGACAGGGAAGGGACTTAGTGCTAGCTTACTACAATCATTTCATCCCGGGCCCCACCCCCAGCAATCATCGAGGCAATTGGGATAGCAACTGACAACAAGAACGCCATTGACGTCGAATGGCAGCCACATCAGATGCTGCACGCAAAACTGATGCAAAACGGACGGAGCCATCGGTCCCAAGTACTGAGCCTACAAGGGGAGAGTTATTAATGGAGTGGAGGGAATAAGTATGTGGAAGAGAAAGAAGGGAGTCGTCAGCAGTGGCCTGTATTCAGCGAGTAAGGTGACTCGGCTGATGGCACCACGCGACGGCCGATGTGGCATGAGTTTGTTGTTAGACGTAGGTATAATGATTGTGCGTTTGCTGGGATACCGTCAGGGCGCTCACACCTAGGAGGAAGGACGATTTGGGTTCTCAACGAAAGCATTTGGCTCAAAAACCTAACCGCAAAGCAATGGTGTTTGGCGGGAAATGCAAATGCATTACCATTCCTACGGAACAAGTCCAACCCCCAATCTGGATGACCAATAGACTGTGTTCGTCAGACCTCTAACCATTGACCAACCTGGTACGTGAGACCCTGTGAGTGTCACGGGGACATTCCCCAGTATAGCTCAGTGGGTTGATGAGGTGCACAAACCGCCACACCAGGATAAAGTCCAGTCTCTTAGTGGTGGTCCCTCAAATACGCTCATTTTCAGGTTGAAATCTCTATGACGACGTATCTCCATTTCCTACCTTACTTTCGTGCCGGTAAACCACCCGATTTCAAGAAATAGGAAGCACGGATAGATCTGATACTATTTTTTGTTTAAGTTTCTCTCGTCAGAAGTCATGATGGGTAGTCAGTTGATCTGGCTCTGTTGAATCGCTGAGGCTTGTATTTTCACGGTCAAACTGCGACGTGACCTAAAATCAACTCGTTCCTCTTGGACGTTTGTTGTTCCAACTGAAACGGTTCATCACTAGTGATCTCTTTAGTTCCCAGCTTACCTGTTCATATTACTCGGTGTGTGTTGTAGCTAGAATATATGCATAGAGTACGGACGTTAAAAGCTCCTGTGTAGAAAAGATCTCGTGGATTTAGAAAGGTGTTATTTTGTTTAATGTTTGTAGGCAGCGATGTTTTCGGAGCATTACCCGAATCTAGTGAGAGCATCGGATCAGCAATACTGAAGTACGTCGATTGGTATTCGGGAGAAATAACTCATCCTCCATAGATGAACTGATCACATTGCATAGGTTGTGCTGGCTTGGTCACGTGCTGCGTATGCCAGTCGACCGACTTCCTCGAAGGGCTCTTTTCGCACAACCACATGAAGGGTGAAAGAGAGCTAGAGGCGGTCAAAGAGTGACTTGGCAACGAAGTATAAAAGTCACTGCCAACAAACTGAGCTACGCTGATCATTGCCGTCTTTCTCGATGGGAACCCCGAGCCGGGCCACATCAATGGTTAGGGACATTGTCAGACATGGCTTGGTTGTGCCCTCAATGGCGCTCATGCATCCAAGCTATTGCCTTCAATGCGTAGCTCTCTTCCCAATTCCCCACCTGACAGCCTACTGACAGTGCTGAATTTATGCACCAATTTATCATCTCCCGCCTGCAATGCGCAGCTAGTGACAATGATGATGAAAATATATGCGTGTTACTATCTTCAGATTCACACAAGTATTGTGCTAAGTCTTGTGACTAAGACGAGGTAATCCACTCAACGTGTCCAACCTAAATCTGTTTGATATCGCGAAAAATTGGCGCATTCGTCACCTCACGATTACCGCAGGAAGGCTCCCTGAGGTTTGTCCTATCACATTGCCCGTGTGACGATAGGTTATCAATTTTGTCCCGTTGCAGTACGTGCTTGTTCTAGTGTGGGTGGTCGGGGGAACCTGGAGATCATTAAGTATCCACTGTATCTGCAAGGGTAGTTAAAAAATTCATTCAGCCGTAACACCCTTTCGGTTCGTAACTGCCATGCCACCAGAAGGAAGCACGAGGATACAGTCAAGTTGCCCAGGCCTAGACAGAGGAAGTCTAGAGGCAGAGGTCAGGTTCGAACCACGGACCTTCCGATCAATGAATTCGCACTCTAAATTTGACCATCTCTGTGTCCTGTTCTACACTTGTATCGTTATTTCGCGCAAGTCCCTGTGGAAACTATCTGTTGTTCTGACGCTTTTTTCACTAGCATGCTCGAAAAATTAGCTGGTTGTCCGGTATGACTATTACACCGCGTGATACCAACCGCACCTAAGGTCTCTGCCGGCATTCTCACATTGTAAAGAGAAATGCTTTTCAATTGCTATATCGGGTAGCCTTTTTTTGGAACGGCAATACCGTGTAGTTTAGACGCAGGAAAATTCGTTGTCGAGTGAACCATTCTGGACAATAATTGTACTTGGATTTAGAGAAGGTGTCGTTCAACTCGTTTTCTACCATTACCTTGACTACTACCTGATAAGTTTGCCGCATAACTGACGTTCACCCCGCCGTCGCTCTCGATCTTCAACCCCCAAACTGAGATCGGGTTTACGGCAAGATGGCCCAAGTGGTTACTGACCGGAAGGTCCGTGGTTCGAACCTGACCTCTATCTCTCGACTTCCCATGTCTAGGCTTGAGCGAGGTGGCAGTATCCCAGCCCTTGTGCCTCGTTCGTGTGGCATGGCAGTTAGGCACCGAAAGGGTGCTACAGCTGGACGATTTTTTTTATTACGGCGTTCATAGCACCACTTACGTTCTCTTTTGCTCACGGTCATGATTAAATGTAGGACGGCGGTCATTGAATGTGGTCAAACTTCGTACTGTATTCGTCCGTTGTGGTTTTACTCTCTTCTTTACCCGTCTGTGCCATCCAAGTAATGCCCAACAGCCAGCGCCCTCTGTTTGGTGTGCACCAAGCTAACTGATCGATCAGAACACATGGTAGTGTGTATCAGACTGCCTACCCGCTATCGATTGGCCACGAGTGACACATATGGTACTGGCGCATAGTGTTCATCCATGTCGTGACACTTCCATCCACATCGCAGTCGGTGGGAGGGCTAGAGTAGTGTAGTCAGCGCGGAAGAAAATGAGTCCATTTTTGTGCACGCAAACTCGAAAATGAAGCTGTTTCGTAGACAATGAGTAATATCTGCGGTACCATCTCTCAGAAGATGCCGGGAGCTTGATGGGCTCGGACATTTTGCAACTTTATGTGGACAGATTTGTTTGTGTCACTCTGCAACACATTATAGTTACCCTACAGAAGAACTTGACAGTATTCGTGGCCATACTCTCGATGGCGTTCGTTCAACCATTGTCTTACTCTCCATCTGCAGGTTTCGTCCTTCTATTCACTTTGCCGAAGATTTATAACCTCTACCAGGTATGTGCAGCGTGATATTTTCATGTCCATCACCGACGTGGAGCTCTTGATAGGTAGTCTGTGGTTTGTTTTAAACTGTTACCCAATTTTTTTTCTAAACTTTTGACGACTTTTTCCTGAACTCGAAGAAACAGCCTTTAACTGTATGTGGGTTCACTCCTGCCGAGAAAGTGCAGTCGGCATCGAGCACAGCTCCAAGCATTTTATATTCCCCTGCTTATTGCTGAAGGCCACATGGTGACCCGGTGTAACGGTGATACTACTGATGGGGGAGGCATGCGAGTAGTATGTTTTCTTGTAAATTCGCTTTGCGTTTCTTGAAAAGGGAGATCTATTGCGGAATTGGCGGAATCGCTTCGTAGCATTTGCTTGGATTTGAGCAACAGTCAATGAGTATCCAGGAAAGTTCAGAAAGACGCGTTCAAGTAGAAGATGGATATTCAGTTTTTGTAAACAAGATGCATACGAGAGTTTTGCCTCCCTGTCCAATAGTCTGTAACTGTTCAGTTAGCATTTTCTAATAAGTAACTCTCCGTAGTGAAGGCCTTCTTCCTTTCGCCGGTAGTTGAATGCCAGAAGTAACTGCCCAGCGCCAGGTTGTCACATTTTCCGGGCGAGTAAACTATCACCAGTTATTTTATGGTATTCTCACCGGTCTTTCTAGCCAGCCAAAGTACGCACGCATCAAAATAAGTCTTTTCTGCCCCACATGTTTTTTTTCGAAAACGCTCACGTCCATGTCTGTGTCAAGGACAATCTGGCTGTCAGATATTCCGTTGCCTTTTTGATTTGTCGCTCTTCATGGCTACTACCCACAAAAAGGCGATGAAAGTTGATCGATCGGTAATCATCCTGGTTTAACAGTCTAGTGTTTGTCTTCCCTGATAATCAGAACTCAACAAACTATTGTGATTTCACTAGCGAACGAAGCATTTTTGATCGTCCAGGTCGCACCTCTTAGCACGCATACGCATTACTTCCCGCCATTCGTCCAAATTGATAATGAATTCAGGGAACAATTGGCAACTTGTATTTCCGATGCAGAGAGAAAATGATGGAAAACGGGTGACTCAAGTAGCTGAATACTGGTGTGGAGAAATCGTTTCGATCTGTTTTCCCCCCAGTCTCATTAACGGATCGGTACAGTGCACAGGTTATTCCAGATGGGCCTTCAATTACAAACATGTTAGATCAGAAACGAGAAAATTGACAAACCGCTTGGATAAGAACACCCAGCGAACAGACTTGATCACGAGAAACGTGGAATGGCAGCATTATACTCGAGCAGTATTCAGTGTATCTTTCTTCGAACAAGCACCGTTCCAACCGGAGAATTGCACTAATCTCATATTGGACTGTGATTGTGTCCGGACCGCTTGTTTGCCACTGGACGCCGACCACCGGATAGACTTGGCTTCATTCCGGAATCTGGTTACAATAAGCCAGCGTCCACACTAGTTGTGCCACCAGCCGGCTCCATTCTGGTTCCAGCATGGATTTGCCTTTGTAGAGAATTTTAATGGCTGCGCTTTTAAAATGCATCAGTAGTAACACACACCGCACCATTTCGTTTCACAACAACAGCGCATTGGAAATGTCGCTTCTGTTGGTGGTGAACTGTTCTTCCTAGCTCGGCGACCATCTAGAGTTGCTTGTCATCACTGACATCTGCATGAGCTCAAGATGCCTCGGTGGTTACGACCCGGCTGGCTGCTCAGAAGGTCCTTGATCCGAATCCATCTCGACTGCGCTTGGGCAATCTGGCAGCATCTCAGCCCTCGTGCTTCGCTCGGTTGGCATAGCGGCTAGGCAGAACTGTACAGCTGGATGGCAACAATTGTTTTGAATCAATGGGAAAAAGTTTGGAATCGATTGAGAAAGGCTTGGTAAACAAGCCTCCCAGTGTTAATAGAAGTCATGAAACTGGCAAGCACGTGGATAACTGTCTTGGGTCAATCGAGCCTACACGTCCCTATCATCATCATCGACAGCATGATATCAGTGTTCAATACCGATGCTTCACTGCCGTACAAAATCATTCAGCTGTAGCACTCTTTCGGCGCCTAACTGCCATGCCAACAGAAGGCAGCACGAGGGCTGGGATACTGCCAGGTTGCCCAAGCCTAGACAGGGAAATCGAGAGGTAGAGGTCGGTTTCGAACCACAGACCTTCCGGTCAGTAAATTCGCGCTCTAATCACTTGGACCATCTGGCCATCAGAAGGAAGAGTATTGATCATCTGTATTCCACTTAACCTCACCCATCTCTCCTCCCTCCAACTAAATCCTCGCAACACTCACAAGCCAGTGGTACCCGAGGTGCATCGTCCATTGAAGCAGCCCAAAGTTGGAGATTAAGGAACAAAAGCCCATCGGAATTAATTTGAAACTCCTCCAACCCAGCAAATCAAGATTTTGGCAACCACATCAGCTGTCGATAGCCGTTAAATGACACTCAACATTGGTCTAGTGTAATAATCTGAGGAGGACTGGTTCCCCGTCTGCCGTAAAACCAGGCCAACTTGGTGACCTGTTCACGTGGCCTGGTGAAGTTTTTGTGTCAAAAGCGAAACGTTGCCCAAATAAAAAAACTCCCGATTGTTTACCAAGCCCTTCTGAAACGGTTGTTATCGTCGTTTACTCTGTGTAGAAATTACATATTCGACGTTGCGTTATTTGATTTTTACCCCATTCCTTCCCGTCCATTTTGACACTTTCATCCGGTTGCTTATTTTGGAGCTAGGAAACGAATATTTCGATTTTTTCTTTCACTTGCATCCCAGTCGTTTCCCATTCCGACCTACCTGTGTACAGAAAGAGTTTACTTGTCTGATTTAGCCACATAAAAATGCAGACAACACTTTTCCGTTTCAGACCACCGCCGATTCTGTTTTTTACATTCTTTTTTACAGAAACAATTCGATTCACTATACGACAACCTGAAACGACGCGCGAAGGACTTGGAAAAAAAGTAAGTCAGTGTTTTAAACTTGCAGTTCTTCGTGCAGTTCAAGAATCCTTTTGGATCCCCATGCCTGACAGCTTCACCTTTTGGGCTTCACTATGTTTGCTAGCTTGGGGGCGAGATGGCCCAAGTGGTTAAGAGCGCGAATTTAATGACCGAAAGGTCCGTGGTTCGAACCCGAGTTATGCCTCTCGACTTCCTCTGTCTAGGTTTGAGCAACCTGGCAGCTAGGCACCGAAAGGGTGTTACAGCTGACTGGTTATCTTTATCTTTCGTGTGGCATGGCAGTTAAGCACCGAAAGGGTGCTACAGCCGAACGATTTTTACCTTAGAATTAGCTCCGGTAACCAGTTAGACCCACTTGGTTATCGACTGTTGCCTTTTTGAAGGCGACGATTTGTAAAGACTTCAACCAGGTCCGAAATCATGTGAGGAATTTTGAGTTTTGAGTGTAAGTAGCTACATGGCGTTGAATAGTCAGTCGTACTCGATAAACAGTCCATCATTTTGTGAGTTATGGCCATTACGATGTATAAAGCATATCCGTAGAAGCCCAGTTTCCGGTCGTTCATCCGTAGTTCGTTGACGTGTCTCCCAATGTCTACATTGGCAGAGATCTTGTGGTTCGTTCAGCTGTCTAGCTGCCATGCCGCCCGAAGGTTGTACGAGGGCTGGGATGCTGCCAGGTTGTCCAAGCCTAGACAGGGAAAGTCGAGAGGCAGAGGTCGGGTTCGAACCACGGACCTTCCAGTCAGTAAAATCACGCTCTAACAACTTGCGCCGTCTTGCCATCTTGCGAGACGGGGAGTGAGATCGGAACACCTGAGCATTAGAACTATTCCCACTTGGCTCCTCTCTTCTCTTTCTACCCCAGAAAAAGGTAAATTTTCTGACGTCCATGTTCACATTGGTCATAGTAGAGTCTTCGTGTGCTATCTTAATAGTACGACGGTTACCTGTCGGAGTTGTCGTCCAAACGATATGTAGTGCACACACGTCTCTTCTACTCCACGTTTTCCAGAAATTGAACATCCCGTTCATCGTTGACTGGTACAGGGAAAGGCGCACAGGCCATAGTCCTGTGCAACATGATCGAGTTAATATTTCACTATAGACTCTGCCCCTAAACAGGGACCAACATTGGGATGGAGGCTATCTCATCTCTCGGAGCACAGCTGTGGACTATCTGAAGGAGAAGCCCCTTTCCTTACAAGAATGAATGACTTTAGGGCGCCCACTCCACTCCACTGGATACAACTCTACAAGCCGATGGCAGCGACTGGGCGTCTGGAGTTAGACCTCTGGCGTAAACAACGTTGTTGTTTGTCACGATTTGGCTACACACAAGACGGCACTCAGGCATGCAATGTGAGATTGTAGCACTTGGTAGGCTGGAGCGGAAAATGGAGGTTGTCGGCCACCAAGCGGAATATGTAGTCGCGACTCAAGTGGAAATGCTTTTCACGACTTGTCAACGACCGACTGGCTGTTGCCTTTTTCTCGCCCAGACAGACCAAGTTTCTGGCAACGAACTACCAGTGTGTGCGTGCAAATTCGTCACCCGTAGCTGGAATATAGCGAGTTTGATATCATAGCTCAGTCGACCACAATGTCCATGGTTCGCACCCAACCTCTGCATCTCGACTGCTCTTTTCTAGGCCTGGACAAACTCGCAGTATTTTGGCTTTCGTGCCTCCTTTGGGTGGCGTGGCACTGAAGGGGTTCTGCAGTTGAATAAAGGAACGTAACTCATCCAGATAATCTGACGTGCGAGGGTTCGAACACCATCCCCGAATGTTTCCTTCGTGTGCATTTTTGGTGCGGTAGGTTTGTAATTCTTCTCGATCTTTCAGCACGTGATCTGAACTGAAGTTGCACGGTGAACCTATACAGCTTTGTAATCCAGAAATCAACAAAGGGATTCCAAAAGTTTGTTGTGGAACCGGATGGCGATGAATCGCTGTTGTGTGGAAGTCGTGGCTAACATTGTCCTAGCCATTGAGTGGATAACACTTTGTGTTTTGCCGTTTCCACGCTATTTTTTTAGTTCCTTCGTATCACTTGGTCAAAACGGTGCGCCCATTTCAAAAACACAGTTCTTGAGAGTTAATGTTGAAGAAATGGGCTTTGGAAGAGTTTGAACACAACATACAACCCACACGAAAAGAAAGCGTTGGACGCTAGTCGAACCCGCGACCTTTTGCTTATCTGCCGAATAGATGACAAATATCAACTGTCAACCCATTAGGCGGACTCGATGTAAAAACGCAAGTGCATATGTGCCATGTAGCTAAGTGTGCGCGGTAACTGATTTGGTGGAACACTCGGCCGTTGGTTGGCTAGTGGCGGGTTCTAGTCCGTTCCAAGGGCTCTTCGCTTACCTTGTACAGTTTTGGGAACATCGATTTCTGACCGCGCTACGCTGAACTGGCAGATGACACTGGGCGAGACACCGACACCTATGTGCACATTGCTCTCGTTTGAACACTTCCTACGCCCTGAGATAGCGACTGACGATCCCCCCTACCCGAGTTTCGTTTATACTGAGACTCATCGTTGCGTAGTACTCAAGTAAGAATGGCTTCAGCGTGGATTGACTCAATAGTGGTGGGTGCTTCGGACGCCAGGCTACCGGAGCTGAAGTCACGGTACAACCGGGCACGCGCATTAGTGACGGCCTGTAATGAAAGCCAAACTGATGCCGAATGAAGACAGCAAAATGACTTATCAGAAGAGCGATATGGACTCAAATTCTGACCGCATCCCCGTAACGGTGCACAGTGCACCGCACGAAATCCGTCTCCAAAAACCACCCGGTGACATTAGATACTCCTAGCTTACCGAATACGTGACACAATCCGGGCGCGTAGAGCCTCAGACCATTTTCACGCATCTATTTTTAGATCGTCGCGCGCGGTTCTGGGATCCGCTGACCTTTTGGCGGACATCCAAAATTTGGAATGATTGTTGATACCAATCGGTGTGGGCTACGTACTGGGGTGTACTGGTGTTTGTACTTCGTACAGTGTCTCAACTCTCTGCAGCGGAGTGTACATATATGCCCTTCGACAGTTCAGATATATCGCCCGTCACTAAAGGACCGCTTGGCGCCAGCTACTCTCTCGATAGAACCATTTACTTGACTCGGCCCACATGCATTATCGACTGTACCCTGAAAAGAGGCCGTGCGCATCATAGCAACACAGTTACTTCCAAAGTCAAACAGATACATTAAGTTCGTGGCACTCATTCGTTCTGTGGGCTTGCACTTTCTGAATGATCGGTACTTCAGTGTGTGTTGATTGCGCCCTATCTCGTTTTTTGGTACCGCTTTCGAAACAGCCTAGGCATCTTGTAGTCACACAGGGCTATGGTTGGTTTGTTGCGGTAAGTGGGACTTCGCTATGTCGCTTGTTAACCCAACTGGAAAAGTTGGGTAATATTAAACTGCAGGGTCAAACGGCAGTGTTCCAAATGCGACAGTTTAGACATTGATGGAACGGGTCACCTTATAATTCGGTCTTGCGTGACTTTCAGGGTACTCTACGACCATCTACGGGTGAATGTACATTCATCTCATTGTCCTGTTTTCTCACAATACATGCACACCAGAACTTATCCGACTGTCTATAGTTTGGAGTACTGTTTCGGCGTTTTAGAAGCTTCTTCCAATGTGCTCTGCGGAGTTCGCTGTCTCCCCCTCGTCCTTTATGAACTAAACCCTGTTTCCTCGCTTGCTTATGCCGTCTACCTCCACGTCGTGTAAATAGTAGTCAAGCCTCCTTATCACTTCTCCCGTCGCCAGCAGTCTTGGTCTTCAGGGGCACTTTGGACCCATACCTCGTCACCCTCCTGTAGTTTAGTCAACTGGCGGGTTTTACGGGCCAAGTAACGCTTTTACGCCGATCATTTGTGTACACCCGTTGTGATTCTAGCACTATCTAAAGGATTCTAGAACAACGCCTGCACTGCTGAAGGCATTGTCGGGTTACTGGGGATGTCAATATGCACGAATACGTGTACACGAACCTTGGAGATGAGATATTTCATGTGAGAAATTCCACCGTTAGCTAAAATCCTCTCCCTTGATGGGCATTTACTGCATGTCGAGTAGTTCGGGTATCCCGGGTGACCACCGTTCTAATGCATATGACTTATGCAACCACCTCCTGTTCACTGTTAAAGTGAATTCACTGGGTTCACTTGCGTCTCCTGTCAAAAGCGAATTCGTGTGAAAGTGAGTATTTGTCGAAATCTGCCTAATTTGGGCTTCAGTAGAACATAGGATTGACGGAAACTCGGGAACTGTGCTTACCTGATGAGTCGAAACCGGTCGTGGGCTGTCGAAGCGTTTTCAGCAACCTTATGAGTAGTGTGAGTAGTGTTTAATCAACTGTCTTTTGCATTTGCAGGATCGAACCACTGTTGAAGAAGATTCCAGGACTGAAGAAATAGACCATCAACCAAATTACGGACTTCCAGCTTGTTAGTTCCCACTCATCTCATCCATTCCTTACTTACTCCCATTCTATGCTAGGCCTTCCTTCATTCTGATCACACACACACACAACAGTTATTAGTAAACCCCGTTTTCCTTCATTGGCTTGCGCATCTTTCGAATGCTTACACTGTCACCTGTTTTTGTCTGTTGTTTCGCACCAATCCTAGCTTTTGCATGCTTATCTACTGTATTGACTCGCGCTGTAATCATGCACTCCTTATCCTTGGATGTCTCTCGAGATTTGATCTTTGATTCCTTGGACGGTGGGTGGGTGAGTGAGTGAGTGAATCAGTGGGCTAGATAACAGTACAGGGTTCCAGAAGAGAACCTTTAAAGGCAATTTAGGCAGCAGTTCTTCGAGAATGGCTGTTCTGTGTGTGTGTGTGTGTGTGTGTGTGTGTGTGTGTGTGACTACATAGTAGAGCCGGGAAAGTGGTCGGAACCTTTTGGAATCTACAATGGGCGAAATATGTACAGGTTCACAAGAGTTTTGGCGCAATTCAATCGATTGTGGTATACCTGAAAGTCTACCTTGTTTTCGGAACCACTGTTACGTGCCACAGGTAACCGATAGAGCCACATTTAGCATCGGAACTCCTCACAACTAGGCATACAGCAGTGAAGCGCTGGTGTCATGCTGCCGATGATGATGATGATAATGATAACTAGGCCAGCTTCTACTGCCGTGATGTGGCGCAATTTATTTTTCTGATTTAGCCCGGAAAGTTGACCCCGTTGAAAGGATTCAAGTTCGAAATTTCACTCCTATTTACGGTGGACAGGGGAGGGATCCGGTGTTATGGGTAGCGAGGTCGGGCTACTGTCGTCCCGTAAAAGATATTTCTATGAGGGCTGTGTGAAGAATGTTCATTGCTAGGTGTGAGTCTGGTTGTCCTTTCCGCAGTCACCATGCAAGACCTGAACAAATAGACGGCATAAAGGCCAGCAGCTGTAGTTCTACATGTTCGTCTAGCTCGGCTGATCAAATCCATGTAACTTGGGCGTACAAGCTACCAATAAACTAGACAATTTAACGGTGTCTCTGGTAGGAGAGTTCAGCAGAAGATCCCCACGTTTGTCGTGTGCGGGGGTGAAGTCTAGGCACACAGTATGAACAGCAAGCT
The DNA here is from genome assembly GCF_000715545.1 of Opisthorchis viverrini. Lineage (NCBI taxonomy): Eukaryota > Metazoa > Platyhelminthes > Trematoda > Opisthorchiida > Opisthorchiidae > Opisthorchis > Opisthorchis viverrini. The sequence continues at coordinate 817,927 of NW_008751820.1, forward strand.
ACATCTGTCAAGTGACTTTGGACGACCGATCTTTCTTTCCATGGGGATTCGCACTCTGAATCTTCTCCGAATCCCATATTACATGTCAACGAACATAACTACACAAGTGTTGTTAGCTGTGAACGTACAGTAACGGTGTACACTATTGATGAGGCATGTGAGTAGTATGTTTTCTCGTAAATCCGCTTCACGTCTTTCGAAAAGTGAGATCTATCACGGAATTTGTAGGGTCGCTTTGTAGCATTTGCTCGGATTGGATTAACGGTCAATGGATATCCAGGAAATTTCAGGAAGACGTGTTCAAGGAGGGGATGGATATTCAGTTTTGTAAACAAGATGCATATGAGAGTCGCTCCCCTGTCCAATCAATACTAACAGTTCATTTGGTGTTTTCCGATAAACAACTCCGCAGCGAAGCCCTTCTTCATTTCACCATTAAGCTAGACAATCTAACGGTGTCTCTGGTAAAACAGTTCAGCAGAAGATCCTCACACTTGTCGTGGGGTTGTCGACAGTGGTGTGCGTTTGCGAAGTCTAGACACAGCAAGCTACATCTATCAAGTGACTTTGGACGACCGATCTTCCTTTCCATGGGAATTCGCACTCTGAATCTTCTCCGAATCCCATATTACATGTCAAAGAACATAACTACACAAGTATTGTTTGCTGCGAACGTACAGCAAAACTGTAACAAAGCTTCTTATTGGTGTTGACTGGGGTTGAGTCAGGGTATTACCTTTGAGTTTATGGTACGCCATAACCGTTCACTGCTCCTCGTTGGGTTGTGCAGTTGAAAAAGGCATTCCACGCGACGTCGAGATATCCCGACTTGAGTAAGCGCCCCCTGAATCAACGGCTATCATCCGCCCGGTTGATGTGCCGTCAAGTGAGACAGCTCTTGGTTGGAGTTTGTGATATGCTGATGGCACAGCTGTCCTTAGGCCAGATGCGAGATGTTTGACGCTCCAAGGTCCCAAGCGCACTGATGAGTTGTGCCTTCGAGGCGAGAGGGGTGCCATTTTGGAGAGATGGATTAATCATTCTAAGGGTTCGTGGGTCACACTCGTACATAAGTACTCCCAAGTTGGAAGGGTTTGATGTACTGAGATGCGGTCCTGCTCCCCTTAATCTTGGTGTGTTTTCTGTCACCTGTGTGACAAAAGCTTGGTGCGAGTCTATGAAAGACAGCTCGCTTGTGATTGAATGCGTTCAAATTTAGATGTCACATTATTCGTTAATTCCATCTGCTAACACACTCGTACATAAGTACTCTCAAGTTGGAAGGGTTTGATGTACTGAGATGCGGTCCTGCTCCCCTTAATCTTGGTGTGTTTTCTGTCACCTGTGTGACAAAAGCTTGGTGCGAGTCTATGAAAGACAGCTCGCTTGTGATTGAATGCGTTCAAATTTAGATGTCACATTATTCGTTAATTCCATCTGCTAATCTAGTTTGGGGATCGTGTGCTGACTTCACTTGTCATGGTTCCATATGAGTTAATGCGGCTTCCGAGTCACGTAAATGTCCCGCACTCTCCACTACCTGTCCCTAAATAGTAAAAGCTAGTTGAAATTCTGAACTCCGCATGGTGTTCTGTAGGAGTGAAAGGCGTACCGAGAGTTGGGATGATTGGTTAACCATGCGATTCCTCTTAAAAACAACATCAATGTCATCCGAACATCCAAGACTGACAAGACGCATTCGAAGATTGATGTTTTATGGGGCCCTCCAAAGTCCACCTTCTGATTAAATGAGCTTCGAAGTTCTAAAAATGGCATTCTTACTGGGCACGACTGTTTGGAAGGAAACACCCAGAGAGCTCCATATCAAGTAGTCCGATCATCGGACTAGGCATATCAACGTTGGCGCTAATGCTTCACGGCCGTGCATACACAAAGACTATCCAGCCTTGAAGATAAAAGAGGGAACGATGGAGGGACCTGTAGCAAGCATGCCGAGGTGTCTATATCTCCAGGCAATCGATCAGGCATTTCGGAACGAAGCCGACTACAAGAACGTCACCAATATTGACTAGCTGTCATTTTTTGCACTGCCTCCACTAAGTATAACGAACGCATGTTCTCGGGTCGTCCGTGGCTAAAACACAAGAAGATCTGCAATACACTGAGCTGATGAGCGCGCAGTTGCGGCACTAGGTTAGTTCAGCAAACCATACCTCAGAGAGGCACGGATGTGAGAGAATAACGCGCAGCACTGGAACAGTGCCATCCAGAAGTTGCTTAGTTTTTTTCATTTCAGTTACTTGAATGAATGGATGACAACATAGGGCATTTTGCAGGAAGGAAACTTCATCAGACGCTTCTTACGTGAGAACGGTCAACGCACCCCTTTTTGCATCGTTTTCGGGAGAGCAGGTCGTAACACGGCTAGACCTCCATCCGAAGCGAGTACTTAACAGGATTCTCAGTGTTCTCTGGAGAAATTGAACTTTGTGTGACGCCATTCGTTTCCGATACGGATGGGCCTTTCGTTATCGTGACTATCGATTTTCAACCTTAAGTTCGACCGGTCCCAGTGGCGTTTAGCATCCTCGTGGTATGAAGGATGGTGGCCCGTTAAAAGCTTAAATCCTCCTAGTTGAACAGGAGACGGGAAATCGAGGAAAATGGATGGACCTGGTAGCATGTTGTGCCCTGTAGCCGCGTTCACACGGCTGAGTTCAACTCCGGTGCATACGGATCCGCATGGGTAACGATGACAGATTAAAGGAAGTTAGATTGACATCAGTCAGTATATAGATAGGCAGAGATAAACTATTTCAACTTGAATCTACATAGTTTCGTTATTGCACACGACAAAAAGAAATGAAACAGTTCGTATCTAAAAAAAGAAAACAGTAAAAGAGACTTGAGTAGCTGACAATGAAGATGAAAGAAATACGCACGTAATGCATGATCTGAAGTCAGGTGATTAAAAGGAAGTTGGACATCAGGTGATCCATTTTAAAGATGAGAAACTCAAATAATGATCACATGTCTGTACAAAATACTGGATGCTCTGAGTTCAGCAAGCAGGCTTCGCGCAGAGCGAATAAAATGCACGGAATAGCCGATGACGAACGGGCAGACAAAACTGTGTTGGATAGATATTACGCAGCTTGAGCTACAAAACTACATGACTGCTTAGCAGATTAACTGGGACACTATTGCGTAAAAGTTCGGATGGGGAATTGGATCAAGTCTCGTTTGTATCTAAGATCACTTCGTTGCATTCAGTCTGGTCACATGCATCGGCCGTCGCCGGTTGATCCGGGCTATTTTCTGCCGCCATCGTTTGGTTGGGTGGGGGGCTGTCAATCGCACATTGGTCAACGGATTGCTCGTCTGTATTTTCGTCTCCGGCTGCATCTGCAAAGAAGGAACTGAGTGTTATTCAACAAAACCAGCAACTGTCAATATCTGTTAATCTCGTTCGACGCTCGCCGAATTACGTCTCCATGGATAGTTTCAATTTCTGTTTTACGGTTAGTTTCCGTTTGTGGTGAGCGAATCTTTTTCACAAGGCTGTACAGTTTCTCGACAGTTTTAGCTCCCAGTCAACTCAAGAGGAATGGGCTTGAGCCCCTAGCTCACTGGATTCATGAATTTCATTTCGATACGATCGTTCAGATGTAGCAACCTTTCGGTGCCTAACTGCCATGTCACAAGAAGGGCTGGGATACCGCCAGGTCGCCCAAGCCTAGACAGGGAAGTCGAGAGACAGAGGTCGGGTTCGAACCACCGACCTTCCCGGTCAGTAATTCGCGTTTTAATCACTCGAGCCATCTCGCCTCAAATTCATTTCAGACTGCTTTGAACACTGTTTCATACTCTCAGTGGACACGGTCGATAAGAGGGAATCCCAAAGCCTTAACAGATAGGTTATTGGTTAACGGCCACCGCCATTACGGGACGGTGATTTACGCTCCGCATCCAAGAGTGGATCGTGATGAAATCGTGATGAAAAAGGCCAGTTTATCTGGATATGGTTCCCATCGTTTATCTGATTCACATACAACCACAAACTGCCGGCAAAAATATCTGCGAAGATGAAGGCAAGACAGGCCGTAATGCTGACGGGGTACCGAGCATCAGCTGTGCTTCTTCCCCTCATATTTGAGATCGAAGTAGCTCAGTGGGTAAGGTACCAGCTCAGTGAAGGACTACTTCAATGCTGATGGGGTACCGAGCATCAGCTGTGCTTCTTTCCCTCATATTTGAGATCGAAATAGCTCAGTGGGTAAGGTACCAGCTCAGTGACTGGAAGATCCGTGATTTAAAGCCAACCTCCGCATCTGGACTGCACCTCTCTAGACTTGGACAACCTGACGGTATCTCAGTCGTCCCCTCAGGTGGAATGAAACTGGGCACCGAAAGGGTGTTGCAGCTGAACGGTTATTTTATTTATTTATTTATTTATTTATTTATTTATTTATTTATTCATTCTACACACAACTTTTGAATGGAACAGAGTGATATTCAGCAGTGGAGAAATGTCCAAAAAGTCTCAACCCGAATCAGGGGGATTTGAAAAACAAGATAAAAAAACAGGACAGCCACTTTCTCATTGCATTAAGCTTTAATTTTTGACAGCAGCAAAATTCATCTGACCATACCAGACAGTGATATCTCGCCCACTTCCCGCAATAACAATCACGTGCAGAAATCAAGTCGACCGAACGATGTTTCAACGTCAAAGCACCCAAAGATTTCCAACGGATGAACTCACGCTACGTTTACCGACACGTTTCACCGTTCGACTGGCTTACACACATCTCCGGTATGAACAGACGAAAAAATGCCAAAAGCGTAACAAGATTCTAAACACGCTAGATGAGTTAAACAGCTGTTTCGAACAGAATGAGGAACAGCGATGCAGATTCATCTGTTCTACGGAAAAAACAAAATGTAACACACAAACTGTTTTTATACTTGGGTGGGAGTTTGATTGGCCCCCATCCTAAGCAAGCAAGGTCATCTATCCTTCGAGTTCTGTGCAGGTGAGACTGAAGTAGGTTACGCAATTCGTCGTCAGGTGCACCATGCGACCAGTTTGGGTGCGACTGAAGAAATTCCGGAGAAACCTAATCGTGTTTCCAACATTATGATGTGTAGCCTACATGTCTGAACAATAATTTCGGCCATCGAGATTGCAGGATATAGTAGGTAGTATTGGTGCCCCACTTGGTTGTTGATCTGTTTACTCAACTGGTCAATTGGATCGTTCGGTTGTAGCACCCTTTCGGTGTCTAACCGTCATGCCACACGAAAGAGGCACGAGGGCTGGGATACTGCCAGGTTGCCCAAGCCTAGACAGAAGAATTCGAGAGACAGAGGTCGGGTTAGAACCACGGGCCCTCCGGTTGCAGTTGGACTGCAAACTCTTGACCACCAATCGGGATGACATCATCTGTGCCAATTCGCGCTGACGATGCCATCTAGACTAGTTCTCAATAAAACTGTCAAGCTTGACGGACAGGCCGACTAGATGATACGAAACGCTTCTGTGACTATAAATTTGTTACTTCCTAACCCACAACGGTCATTTTTGGGTGAATTTCACAACCTGAAGAGCTTGTCGTACGCAGCTCCCTTGTTTGTCAATATGTGGGTGCATGTGGCTGAACTCGAAAATCGATTAAATTAGAGTCCCCCGTTTGGTGTCCGTCGACTGGTGTTACTTTGAAGTCTGATGTGTGCACTATGAAAAAAGCAAGCGAGCTAGAACAAGGACGTCAAGACTTTTAGTGTTTGACCATCGAGGTCTTCGGAGCATTGCACGGATCTGGTGGGAATACCGGATCAGCAATACTGAAGTTCGTCGAATGGTATTCGGAAGAAGTAACTCAACCTCGATAGCTGAACTGATCACACTGCATAGGTTGCGCCGGCTTGGCCACGTGCTGCGTATGTCAGTCGACCGACTTTCTGGAAGTGCTCATTTCGCACAATCACGTGAAGGGTAAAAGAGAGTCAGAGGCGGTCAAACAATGACTTGGCCGTGAAGTGTAAAAGCTGTTACCAGCAAACTCAGTTGCGCTGGTCATTGCAGTCTTCCTGGATGGGGACCCCGAGACGGGCCACATCAATGGCTAGAGACATTGTCAGACATGGTCCAGTCGCGCCCTCAATGGCGCTCGTGTATCCAAGCTATTGCCTTCAATGCATAGCTTAATTCCCAACCCCCCACCTAACAGTACACCTACAGTGCTGTATTTACGTACCAATTTATCAGCTCCTGCCTGTAATGCGCAGCTACCTACCCCACCACACAAATCATCGGTGGACGAAACTGCAGCAGTAACGACCACTGTACGACAAGCACGCGGTTCTTACAGCTGACAATGATGATGATGAGAACAAGAAAAGAAGTCAGACTGAGATATTGAGCAGCATTCCTGTGCATGTTACACCGGAATTTGTGTACTAGATCACTCAGTTGGTTGTACTTTTAATCCTTAGTGGTCGTATGCGAATGTCCGTTCTGAAAATTGCGGATTTCGCATTTGATCAGCGCAGAGGAGCTTAGGTTATACCGGAAAATTTGGTGTTGTTTTTAGCATTAAACTATACCAGTCAACTAATCGGCTGTTGCTCGAGGAGCCAGTGTCTATCCGGCGAATGAAGAGTGAGCGGTGCCCTGAACTGCTTGTCCACGAAGGTGAATGTTCAAACTACCAGCCAGGGGATTGCAAGTTCCAGACTTTGTAATTTCGTGAGATGTGCACTACTGATGAACTCCAACAAAGATGAAACAGCTATACACAGTGCCTCTCGATAAGTTAGCATAGATTGATTCCACGGATCTTTTCCAGATAAGCCCAGCCAAAGAATTAACCCTCGCCACCCCAAAAAGATTGGACAAGAGGACATGGAATTTGTACACATATTGGAGATGATGATTGAGCCGGTAGCTATGCAGGCCTGGATTATATCCATCAAAGTGGCCGCAGTTCGATCTGGCAGTGCATACCTGAACACCTCTTTAGTTTCTTGGCAGATCCCTCTAAAAATCCACTGCTGGGGAAGGACTCGTCCTGCGTAGATTTAAGGTGAGGTATCAGCCTTTCATCGATCTCGACGTGTAGACCTGGGCCGCCGATAACTGTTGGAGGCTGTAAAAGCCGCCAGGAGCAAACTTCGCGGAGAAAGTTCTTCCAGTCATCAGTGGTCGTGCGGTTAATAGATAATTCCTCTGGGCCGAATATAACTTTTGTCTGTCA
>NW_008751820.1:825571-878410 GCF_000715545.1 Opisthorchis viverrini
TTTATGCACCAATTTATCAGCTCCCGCCTGCAATGCGCAGCTACCTACCCCTCCCCCCAAATCATCGGTGAACGAAACTGCGGCAGCTACAACCGCTGTACGACGAGTACGCGGTTATTACAGCTGACAGTGATGATGATGATGAGCTTTTACGTCCGAAGGGGGGAAATGTTTGCACAAAATGAGCGTATATGAGGATAAGGAATTGCTTTCATCAAAAATAGGACGAGGTTGTGTGCGTACATTAAATTAGAGCTGGGAAAAGTGGTGGGGCTTACAAATAGACCCTTTGCATTATTGGCGGGGTTTATTTGGAAAAGATCCGATTCCACTTACAGGAGCGTTAGAAAGCGGATTCACGAAAACGGACAACTAAATGATTGGGCTTTGTATTTAACCTGGGGGTTATCATTCTCTTTGTCCCCTGGTCATCAGTTCTTCCTTAATCAGGGTATACCAATAAATTAGCTATCGAAGGGAGCTTACTGTGTAATGTGTACAATCTATAACGCGTCTCACCTGAGGGTAGTTCAGCCTCTTCTCTTGTACCATTATCAACGTCTTCTGATTGATGTGCTGAATTCTCTGGCATAACAGTGTCTCTGTTTATGTCTTTGTTCATTTGAACATCCTCAGGGGCCACATCTCCGGGTGCTTGCGCTGAATCGAGAGCCGAGCCTTGTTGCTCTGCTTCGTTCGCACTGATTTCTAATTCTATACTGGCTTGCTCATTTGCTGCTTCGGCATTCACTTCAACCTGAATTGTAAGTTCGCCATCAGTCAGGTTTTCCCCAACTTTGGGTTCGGGAGAACTTGAATCTTGCTTTTCCTCATCAGTTGTTCGTTCGACAAGAGTTGAATCTGCGTCAGATTGGACGGTTGTGCCACATACATCGGACTCGGGTTCTTCAGCCGCACATTCCTCTTCGATTACTTCATCCAACGCTCCAGCGAATAAGTGATGCGTGTGAGTCAATGTTCCATCATGTGCCAAATAGAGATCCACCAGTGATTCTGGAGGTGGTGGGGGAAACGGTTCGATATCTTCACTACCCTCACTGGCAGAGGTCGACGAATTCGAAGGTGACCCTAGCCGGGTGGGTGAGTGCGCAGCCTTGACTGTTTCCATACTAGCTTCGGAAGTATGAAGGTCATCACAGACAGACGAGGCTTGCGTTGACCCATCAGTTGTGTGTTGATCCTGAGAGTCTGTTAGTCGCATTTCGCTCAGTGAATTCTCAATAATCTCCGAGAGCATGTTGATCACATGAGTACCGTCGTATTCACTATCAGCGTCTGTCTGGTCCGCACTAGCGTCAAGGTCGCTGAGTTGGTTTATGGAAGATAATTGTGGCTTTGGTTTGGTCTGGATAAAACAAAGTGATGGGGAATAAGTGCTCCCAATTGGAAGAAAGTCCACGAGAACAAACGTGTTAGTAAAAGGTGCGAAAAAGTACAACGTGTAAATCAACAAATAGGAACTCCACAGGCGAAATAAGGCAAGAAACTTGATTGGCTCAAAAACCGAACCGCGAGGCAGCGGCTTGGCGGGAAATGCAAATGCAATACCATTTCTACGGAACAAGTCGCCACATGTTCCAACCCCCAACCTGGAGGGCCAGGAGACTGTATTTGTCAGACTTCTAAGCATTGACCAACCTAATATGAGAGACTCTGTGAGTGTCGCGGGGACAGTCCCCAGTATAGCTCAATGGATCGTTGGGGTGCGCTAACCGTCACACCCCGGTAAGGTCCAGTCCCTTAGTGGGAGGTTCTATCCAGATCGCCTGAGTGAGTGTTTGGAGGTGTAGGCACCTCGGAATGATCATGGTAAGTTAGCACTAAGCCCCTTCCCTCTCCTGCTTTACTCTTTTCTTAACAATAAGGCTTTCAAGTAAATCATGGTAATTTTAAGCAACAGTCTTCGAGAATGAATTACCTGTGTGTTTGACTACATAGTAGAGCCGAGAAAGTGGTCGGAACCTTTTGGAAACTACAGTGGGCGAATTATGTACAGGTTCACAGGAGTTTTTGCGCAATTCAATCGACTGTGGTATACCTGAAAGTCTACCTTGTTTTCGGAACCACTGTTACGTGTCACAGGTAACCGATAGAGCCACGCTTAGCATCGGAACTCCCCATGGCTAGACATCCGGCAGTGAAGCATCGGTGTTGAACACTGATGTCATGCTGTCGATGATGATGATGATGAGGAGGAGGGTGCTACAGTTGAACGATTTACTGTGTGATCATATGACGGTCTAAAATGAGGCAACGTTGCAAACTGCAGACACAAGTTCTTTTGAGGATCTATTCCACAAAACCGGTGGACCAGGGGTTGATCTGAGAGATGTGTCGCGCGGAAGCTCCAGAATATTCTGGTGATAGTGGTTTCACTGATTCGGAATTTGACAGACAGAATCCAGGTCTCCCCAGGACTAACGAGGATCGTCCAAGGGAAGCATCACAGTTCTTAGGTTTCTCTGCGTAGAACAAATTTCTAACCACTTCTACAAGCGTTGTGGCTTGGGGCAAGGCGAATAGTTCTTGATCGATGGCGAAGGTTTAGTTTGGAAAAAGTGATCTGCTGAGACTTCTAAAACATTCAATGGAGAGGCTGGAAACGACTGATTGATGGAGAATCTGATCTGGCGCGGTCGACAGATTAGCTTCGGTTACTCGTAAAAGACGTCATGCTGTTAGGAAAGGCGGTCATACACGTTTTTCGTAGGAGACATAAATTATATGTAAATTACATAGAACTTGGTTCTATGCTCCAATCCACTGTAGTTATCAGCCTACTACTCAGAGTTAATTTTCTCAGTGAAAAACGACAGAATAAAGACAGACACACACCTCAATTGACTCCCCAGCTGTCTCCATCGCTTGCGCCACCTGTTCACCCGATGTCGTGACAAAATCTGAGGGGGAAGTATCCACCGTCGAACTGATACAAGCTGCAAGGGGTGGCGCAGTGGGTGGTGGCTGCGGGGGCTCGGTAACTTCTACTGAAGTGATAGTGCCCGTGCTCAACATGCATGCCTGTTGGGGTTCGACCGATTGCACAAATGAAGTCGTTTGTAGTTCAATGTCCGATGGGTATACAGTGTTTTCTTCAATATCCTCGAGCTAAACAGAGTAGGATCATCATGGGGCAAGGCGTTAGTGAACGAAGCGCAAATGGCCGAATCAGCTAGACTCGTACAACTATTCGAAATCATAATTGAGACAGCAAACCAACAACGATCAAACGACGGTGAATAAAAAGTCAGTTCAACTGAGCTTCAAAACGGAGGTGATAGGACCGTCCAAATTCACTTCATTCACAAAAAAGGCCAATTCCGACATTATCCGAAAAGTGGTGGATTTCATCAAGCTATTCCATTTGTTAGCCTTGCGTCGTTGCAAACATGCAGTTAGCTAACAAATGGTCCCAAACACTAATCTGAATTGAATGCAGTGCTGTCATAGCTGGCTGGACAATCACGTGTCACGTTCGCTGAGGAAAACCTTCTTAAAAGAGACTACAACTCATTTCATAAAGGTTGCTGAAAACCCTTCGACAGCCCACCACCGGTTTCGCTCTTCTTGGGGCTCATCAGGTGGACGCAGAGTACAACCCTACTGTATAGCTAACTTTATTTGAGTACAACTGTCCTGGAGGTTAAATCAGCACACTGTGCTTTCTCCAACAAAAATCGATCAGTAAAACTTCGGTAGGATGCACGAAGTGCATGCATCAGCCGGTCTGACGACTGTTCAATTCCACTAGAAAACTCAATCCGTTTGCATACCCTAGTAAGCGCACAGATCGGAGTTTATTCGTAATAAAGCTTGGGTGGACGCACCCGGAAACAGAGGTGATATCCACATCGAATCGCTAAAATTGCGCTATCAGAAAGCGGGACCGCGAGATCACATACCGGAAATCAGATATCAAGAATGCTAAAATGCTAAGCCACGTCACGTGATATCATCGCTTCATAATGAATGATGCATACTTCCATGGTGGCCAGGGTCATCTGCGTAGGTTGTCGTTCCTCTGCCGATTCCCCCTTCCCATCCTCGACAACTTTAGTCTGTGTTTCGTCCTTCAGATCCACGCTTGGCTTCTCAGGTGAGTCGAACTCTCCATCACCATCAGCCAGAGCCGCTGTGTTCTCAATGACAAAGTCATCTTGCACCGCTACAAGGAAAGCGAATTGGTAATTGGCTAAATCTTATCGATAGATAAAACAAAACAACAATTCGTAGAAGAGATTGAGAAAGGGTAATGCTGTGGAATGAATACATGGCTGGGAGCGGAACAGTGACTGAATGCTCCAAAATATTTTCCCCCGGATATCCGTCCCTTTACGACAAACAGTGAAACTATTGTGCCGTATTTAAAAGTCCACATGCACCGCTGATGAGCTCAGAACTCAAGTCCAGCGCATCCCCGCTCTGGTGAGGAATAAGAGAACGTTCCTGTTTGGACCAGAAGGAGAATATGTAAACAAAAATAACTTGAATACAAAATCTAGTTTTCGATTATGTCAAAGTTCTTCGGAACAAGCAAATTGACAACTGACAAGTTTGAAAAATCTGTGGTTGTCAGCCAATTTTTCTTCAGAGCGGCATGTAGAATGACAGCGTCGTAACGAGTGATGCCAGATGTTTTGTCTTTCTGCATCCTTCGCTTACCACGAAAATACAGAGTGAGTGTCACGTGGTTGTTGATCGGTTCGCCTAGCTTGACAGTTGAATCGCAAACTGTTCGCCTAGCTTGACAGTTGAATTGCAAACTTTTTGTCACCATTCGAGGAGACATCATCAGTGTGCTGTTGGGTGGATAGTCCCTCTCTTCCTGCTAGCGTTTATATAGTTTACAAAGAGCAGCTTCCTGCACTGTATCCTGATTGGCCATTGATAATCGTCGCACTTGAATTCTGGTTGGTCCGATCACAATCTGTGTTGCGTTGTGGTTTGTATTTCCTGCCTTCTGCAACAGCCACCTGATCAATTGCCAATTAATGCACCCGAGCTGGAGATATTCCAACACATTACCAACAGAGTGAGTGTGGATGTGCGCGAATGAACTAAAACGTATGCGTTGGGTAACTGAGGGACAATTTATGAAGTGCCCGAGTACTTGCTAGAGAAACGCTAGTAAGAGTCAGGGAACTATTGTTCAACAAAGCTCTATTGTCTTTCCCATAAAGATTTAAGGCTTCCGAGCAGTTTTTCTCTCCTTGAGGGCCGAAAATGTTAAGGTTCTAACCGCTTCACTTGCCGTTCTTCTAATCCCTCAATAAATTATTGGAATTTGGGCGAAGGTCCGACGGATCTCGAGACAGAAGTCCAGAGGCGTGTACCATGAACCTGGGGACGGACTCAAACAGACGACCTCCTGCCTACTGGCGGTTTGAATTTGTCTCCAGGTATGACTCTGATTTCCTATTCCGAGATCTATCAAGTCCCCTTCTTCTGTACAACAAGTTACCCGAAAGCCTCTGGGGTATCTACACTCTGGTACCTAAGAATGACTCACTGAGTGAGTCTTTCAAAAGGCAAACTAGCAGTGCTGGCAGGCCAGATTTTACTAAATCAGGCAGTGCTGCAGTTAGTCAGGCATCTGGTGTAGCGGTGAGCGAACGTCCGTTTTAGCTCAGTCAGTTGAGCACCCGTACGAAGCGGGTGATCGGTGATTCTAGCCGAAACCGCATCGATGACTGTTGTTCGTTTCTAATTTACGAAAACAAAGAGCAGCTGAGAAGTGCACAGAATGCATCCTTCACACACATTTCCACATCATCTTTAGCGCTTACTGAGCTTATTGATACTTCATTGAAAAGTTTAGTTCATCCCCGGATGGATACTCTAGCGAAGGCGACAACAAGCAATCTTGGTGAGCCATTAGAGTCTGGCATTAAATCCAGTGAACGGAATTGTAAGTTAGCTCGGAAAGACAAGATATTAAATGTGGGATGAAGGAAAAAATTCATTTCCCACATTCACAAATTCACTATTCATCCACAGCCGTCTGTGAACGATGACAAAAAATTGCTTTTTAAGTACTCTGAAAAGAAATAAAACCCGGAGGAAAATGTGGAAGGGCTCAGTATGTAGTTTTTCGAAACGCTCTAAAAATTTACCCAGCTGCAATGCCATACCTGCTGCTTGGTTTTCCAAAAAACTGTCCCTTAGGTCAGTAGATCTGTCACGTGGAGACCTTGAAGATGATTTTGAGCCAGGATGCCTTCGGTTGGGATGCAGGTGGCGATAGTGCCGAGCTGGCCGCACTGCGTGTGACTGCCTTGTTCCAGTTCTTTCATCTCTGAAGAGCGAAGAAAATACGAGCATGCAGAAGAGAATCAGATCCACCCACACCCACACACACGCACACGCGCACTTGGGGTTGATTCTTACACACGGTTGTATAAGCCACTTATTGCGTTATGTAAGACCGGCCGACTGCCGGCGATTTACCCTATCGATAAACAGCGGTGCACAAGTTCAGTCACGAAAGTTCTCAGTAGACCGCCGCAGTAAGACAAGGGAAAGAAAGAAAGAGGATTGCTGGAATCGACAACCCTCGAGTACTGCTGCTAGTGGTGTAGAGTAACAAGTAAATGCGGAGGATGGACAGCAAACCGATACTTAAGAGGGACGAGTGGGAGAGCAAGGACTATGGAAAAATGGCTGACAACTCAATTAAGTTAACAGAAGTTAGTTGGTAATATAATTTTGTTTGAGCTGTTGACCTCAGTGAAGCGTGCTGTCCGAAGGCTTGCGAATGCGATGATACGAAGCGTTTTAATGTTCCATGTTGGCCTCACCCCCAAGCGAACTACCAACGACTTCAGGTCTTACTATCTTAGCCGAAAACCAGCAACGGAAAAATAACAGTCAGTGAGCTGTAAATTTTTTGGTGCACAGCTGTCATACTGGCCGAAAAACACGAATGAGGCTGAGACATCGCCAGGTTGCTGAAGCCAAGAAAGTTGCAACTGGTCTCCCAGCAAGTAAGTCGGTACCTTAACCAACGAGCTACCTCTGGTTCAAAGAACATCTGGTTCAAACAACTTGTAGTGTATCTCAAATCATTTCGCTCTTTTCCAAAAGAGATGAATTGCATGCCACGGTCACCCGACTTATTCGCTTGGATGGTCATCAGCACATGTGAGCAAAACACTGGTTTCATAGCCTGAATTGTTGGCCCAGAAACGTAGGATATCGGTTGATCTTTTTCGGTCGACCATTGGGTTCATTCTCTCATATGTTGGGCTTCCGAGACACAATCTTGAGAAGCAAGGGTTACAATTTCACTGTTCAGCTTCGTTGTTGGTCAACCATTTCTGAAAAGCTCCAAATCTGATGGAAACCAGGTTCCTGGTATGAATTGTAGTCAAGTAAACGTCGAGAACGGATTCCCATGACGTGACAAGTTTCGGTTAGACTGGTCTTGACTGAGTCCCCGAAACCCATAACTTTTGAGTTTTCCTTGGCGGAATTCTCATGACTAGTCCCCTCACTGGTCACTGACAATGCATTTAGTTTTAAAAGTCTAAGTGGACTCCTTGGAGTGCGCGCTGTAGGTCAACGATAGACCTATTCCCTCTACTCTTTCGCGTTTTGCTTGCACAGAAACACAAAATAAAGTTCAGTCATGATTCAGTTACCCCGCTTCCGGTGAGAACCTTCCCGGTTTCTCACTATTTAGTGGTACGTAAGCTTGCGGTAACCGTATGTTTTCTTTATGGTAACCTTTTATGTCAACAGAGGCGTATTGTTGTCGAGTAAACGCACTAAAAAACACTGAAAAATAGTCTCATCTCTGGGATTCTGAGTGTCAAACGGCCGTTGCCGAAAAGATCGCATTCATCCCCAGAGTGATTTTGGGGTCGCCCCCGAGCAGACACTCTTCTCACAGTCGAACGTGGTGGGACACAGTCAGGAGCGATGCCCGGCGAATATTCCGCTGAAATCCTTCTGAATATTCCTTGCTTGACACAAACCACATAAGAGGTAGAGTAATTTCGAACTAATCGTTATATAGCCGCAGATCGACATAAATATTATGACAGAGTGGCAGTTGTTCGCAAACAAAAACGCATCAGATTCCTCCCTCAGCGCCGTCACAACCTGAATCCCACCCGGTTTGTCGAAACTGTCTCTCGAATCAACTGTGAGCGAGCGTATCGAGACCAACAGGCAGACATTAGAATTGAAATATAATCTATGCCTGAAAATAGTCGGGGTGCTACAGCGTACAATGTGTGAAAAATCCACTGACGTGTCGCGCAACACCGTGAGCAGTTACAACCCCTCACTGGTCCAGCACGAATAAGTTCACAGCTTTGAACACGTCCATTCCTAGACAGCCAGAATAACTAAAGCTTTGGCAAACGGGATACTTGATCCTAAAACATGTTAGAATGGGTACAACAACTGACAACTCGGTTCCAGTGGATAAAATATTTCCCCACCTACACGCGCTGCCTGATCCTGGCCTACTTGTCCTGTCCGGGCTAGCAAACTGTTGGTTACATGTGAACCATCGATCACCGTCTGTGCGTTCATTAGCCATTCAGTGGTCGATTAGCGGGTCTGTGACGCGATCTATCACAATTAAGTCTGGCTACTGAAAATACGCAGAACCGAAAGCCGTTAAAGCACATACGAATGGGTATTTCTCGGATAACCTCTTATCTTACCTCATTGGTGCGTATCGAGTACACTCGGTGCCCATTATCCGCACAAACCTCTTAGCTGCAAAAGCTTTGCGAGTGGAATGAAACTTTCTTACGCCAAAACATTGCATTTGGTCGCCTATGTGCTCAAACCAAAAAAATATTCCAATCTACGTTCATATCTTTGCTGCTCATCGAATTTTATTGTCCACTGAAGCAATCATACCTCTGGCGAAAAAAGTCTAATGGAATGCTTTCCTAGCATCGCTGATACCCTAGATTGGGCTCGCAAGGCTGGACTCGTACTCCGAACTCAATGGACACGTGGTAGCTTTCGAAAATTCGATTTCATTGTGCGAATACCGAGCGCTGTACACTTAATCTCTTATAATATTGATCGATTGTCCAGGAGAATTAAATAACTCAGAGATGATCTATAGGTCGAATTTGTACTGTAACCCTTGAAGATTGTGTTGCGGGCAGGAAAAGTACATAGAGACCTGGTTTTCCATTTAGTGTTGTGGAAAACGAAAGTAACTTGTTGGGAGGGGGCGGCACGTGCAGAACATGTACTTCGCGTGACCGCACTCGCACATGTGGGAAGCGACCATATGAAATTGGCGCCGGGTGAGGTCTAATTCATCCTTTGAAGTACCTTGATTCATGTATGGAGGTGACAAATCGCGTTGGGTATGTTGTGTTTAACACAGATTACCAGCTCATATGCTATACAGGGACGCTACATCGAGCAGAAACTCGGCTCAATAGATAGTTTCCTCAAAAAAGCACGATTGTCACTATTGAGAATATTTCAAACGAATCCAGTAACATCTCCGTTGCTGTTGCTAGAACAGATGTTTAGGGGCTCGTTCTATGACGATAGCACCGGGAAACTGTTCAAACCTAAACGCTTGACTATAGAAGGATAAGATTTGAGGTGGTTTCGAAATGAGTTCATGTACTTTTTAAAATTCTTTTTTAAAATTCTCTAAAACAGAGCCTCGGCTTGGTCATGTGACAGCAGTGATGTGCGTCTCATTTCAAGTTCTGAAAGAGAGCCTGAATAAACCATCAAAAAGTCGCGCGGTGTGAAATATCAGTGGGTCATTAACTCACAAATGAAATCCGTCTGTGCCCATAAGTCTAGAGACAGGGTTGGGCTTCGTAACTTTTTGTTTAGTGGTTGACATTCTACCCTCTGAATAGCAGATAATCAATGGTGTTATCAGCCTGTAACTAGACATGAAGTAGCACCACTTCTTAAAGGAAACTACTCACAAGGTTGCTGAAAACTCTTCGACAGCCCACGACCGGTTGCACCCTTCCACTTCGGGTTCATCAGGTAGGCTCCCCGAGTTTCCGTCAACCTTATGTTCTACTTGAACACCACTTCTGTTCAATCAGCTGATTCACGTCACGTGACCCTATGTTGTGTTCCTCCACGGTCGACCTCTGTGACTGAGGAAGATAATTGCGACTTAATGATGTTTTTTCTTCATTTTTGGCACAGTTTTCATAGTTTACGTATAGTATAAATTGAACAACTAAGAAAAATGTCGGTTGAATGTGTCACAAACTGGTTAGAACAGGGGTACACTACGAATTGCAATAGGTAGAGGAGGTATAATGGATAGTATCTGTGACAAGATTGCACAGGGTATTCTGTTTACAACAAAGTCTTCAGTTCTGACCAGTTCAGCTTACTTTTTCACTCCGTGTTTTCCGTCTGGACGACCGTCATCCAAATGTTTATCCTCTTTCGTTGGAACACCTTCCTTTTGGCGACTTACTGCTGTTGAACCTTTGTGTGAAGACGCTTCACTTGCAAGTTCTTTCTTGCTTGTGGACCGCACAGAATCATCCATGCCTTTCTCCTTTGAATGATTCGCCACCTCGCTCTTTCGTCCAAATCTACCGGCCTGTCGTCTAGGTTCAGCACCCAATAATTTTTGTGTTTGTTCTCTCGTCTGCTTCAATTCGTATGCCAATGCCCGATGTTTTGCTATTTGTGCCCGAAGTTTCTGTTCTTTCATAAGTAGCTCCTCAACGATCATCGATCGTCTTTCAAGCGTCAGCGCATCTTCAATCCAATGATCTCCAGGAATCTCGTCCTGCGCAGACGATTCCGAAAGACTATTGGTCCAAGACAGTTCACTCGGTTCGCTGGACGAAGTCCCATAGCCGTGTCGCCTGTCACTGGAAGACCTTTGGTGTCTGCGAGGTGAGGAGCCTACCCGATGTGACGCACGGTAGGGTTTAACCGAATGGTGTCGCGATTCACGGTATGCATTTCGTTGGTCTGACAAATGCCGCCGGTGATGGTGTGACACACAGGAATGACATAGGCATGTGTAGTTTCGGTGGTAGTAGCGATGAGAATGATAGTGATCGTGATGACCATGTCCATGATGATGATGACGACGACGACGATGTCCGTGACAGGATGAATGATATCGTCTACGATGGCGCGAATGACAACAGGAATGGGACGAAGACGGACTGAGGCTACCGTAACTGTCAACTCGATCACATGTGGAACAGTAGGAAGCCGAATCCGGTGAATTAAGCAGACTTGCTTGAGACCCCAGTGATACGTCTGTCTCATCATCCGCACCGTCGCATGGTACAAATGACAGCGGCAACGACGGTGAGGGTGACCTTGGTGATATGGCTGGTTGGACATGTCCCGGTTCTGGCACATCCACGGACAACTCAACTTCTTGACCGCCAGCAGGTGCCTCGATTGTTTCCATTGTAGACGCCGTCGTTGACAACGGTTCCCTCAAAATATCTTGGGAATCTTGTGGTCTGGATACCGCATCGGGTTCTTTACGTTGTCTGGAAACTTCATCAGAGTCCGTGTCAGAGTCTAAATATACTGGATTGCGTGGTGGACCTCCTACAAAGAAAGAAGTTTAACAAATAATCTAACTGGTGAGGGATTAATCAGTGTATTTTGTAACCCAGGCAGAAAGGACTGGAAGTGAACAATGCCAAATGTATGAAGAAGTCTTGAAGGATTAGCCTTGACAAATGTGTGAATTGAACGAACGCCATGTCCATATATTCCCCAAACTGAACTGTTCATACGTAACATACTACTCATAAGGTCGCCGAAAATCCCTGATCGGCAACCTCATGAGTAGTGCATTACGTTAACACGATATACTATGGTACTGGCGTATCGTACCAGCTGGCCGGTGCAGCACATTCAGTTAAAGAGGAACATTGCAAACGAGGGATTCAGTTGCGTCTTCCGTAAAAACCAAATCAGTATGCAAGTGAATGTATTTCACAAAACTGTTCAAGTCACCGACGATCACCTTAGCAACTCGTCTAGGTGACGTAGGTTGGAATCAGATACCAAGAGTAAGTGGGCGAGTTGTATGAACCGCCAGCAAAGGGTAAAATCCAAACATAAACTTTTTTCTCCTTGTGTCTAGTCATGAGGGAACTAATTTTTGAAGAAACCGAATTTGTTTGTTTAAACGGTGTCTTGTGCACAAACTGTATGATCTACTACTGTTCTTATAATATGCCAACCAGTTTTTGAGAAATACACTCATTTGCAAATCAGTTTGGTTTTCACGGGAGACTCCATTAAGTCTCTTGTTTATGACGTCCTCCAATTGAATGTGCTGCACACGGACCGCCTCATGATTCAGTCGGCACGATATTCGAAATATTGCAGTATATTTTCATCAAGGAAACTACTCACAAGGCTGTCGAAGAGTTTTCAGCAACTTTGTGAGCAGGTTCCTTTACACCAACCAGTTCATTGACTGGGACTGATCCCCATCATGGTGATTGCACGCGATGGAGGAATGTGCCATTGTGGTATTGCGCAAAAAGTCACAAAAAACCCCAAGTCTGATATGAACTTGCCGGATCATTTCCAGATAAGCCCAGCCAAGAAGTTAACCGCCGCCACGCAAAAAAGACTAGAAAAAAGAGGACATGGAATTTGTACTTTTAGTGTTTATTGAAGGGGGTGGGATATTAGGACTTGTCATAAATGATCTGCATGAAAAGGTCCATTATTCGGTACCTTCGCCTCCACACGAATTCATACAAGTAGCTGTCCAATAAAGATCGGTGTGTGCCCCATTGGCGTTTATTTTGCATCTTGTAGACGTGCAAAGGAGACTCGATGGTTTGTGTGCGAGCTCCAGTCGGTGGATCCACAAAGTTTTCGGAATGATTAATCGTTGGAGTCTACAAAAGCCGCCAACAGCAAACTTCGCGGGGAAAGTTCTTCCAGTCAACGGCGATCGCGTGGCTAAAAGATAATTCTTCTGAACAGAATTTAATTTTTGCCGAATTTTTCGACCAGCAATAAATGAATAGAATAACTGTCCTAAACTCCATCCTAGACCGCTCCAATCAAGTTCCCTTTCGAAGACCGATTTCTTACCGACACTGTCAGGCATTACACCTTCACCTGTCAGAAACAGTTGAAAGTGTCATTTGGTGGCTATTGTTGCATAAACGTTGCTGACGGATCACTCCGTGGCTTTGCAAAAAACGTACTGCTGTCTCCTTGTCATGAACGAGAGTTGAAAGCATCAGAAAGTTCATTCGGTTTTACGTCGGAGAATATTTCTGCACAAAATGAGCCTAGATGAGGATTAGGAATTCTTTTCATCAAAAGTAGGTCAAGTTTGTGTGCGTACACTAAAATGGCGCTGGCAAAGTGTTGAGGGGCTCATCTGGGAAAGATTTAACTTGTCTACCGTCAGAAAGGGAAGCCTGTTCTCAGATGTCTCCCCGATGATTTACACACTGCCTTTTGTCGGTACAGTTATTTGGACTATTTACTTTAGACATCACTTTCTCGAATTCAGCGATCCGAATTTTTTTCTCAAAATCTACTTTCCTCTCTCTGACATTGACGACCTATCACGAGTTCCTGGGCAGGCGGACATGGAGGGCTTAATGTACCTGGGCTTTGGAATGGGACATAAAGAGCGGCGCAGTTGTGGACTTTCATCAATCTTTCTGTTCTCTCCAACTGTTTACCTTCGCCCATGTTCCATGCGCGCCTTCCGGTTCGTGTCGGACTCCCAGGCTCACCCAGAAGAACGGTGTCCAATTGTTCAACACCTTCCAGCAGACAAATTCGTGTTGAATGTCTAAAAACTCTCCACGTCTGCTACGATATTCATCTCCAGTCTATCCCATGGTCTGAGGTGAAATTTAGAGTTTACCAAACCGTCCTGGAGATTGGTACTCAAGAAGGATTTCCCGATGCGAATTTGGGCCATCTGCCTAAAGACAAAACCAGCAAGGCTGTTTCTGTCCCAGAGTGCACTTCATCTTAGTAGTACTTGCTATCTGAAGAACTAATCTATGGAATACTCGACATGCCTAGGTTACAGAGGATCTCTCGGAGACATTGCAGATGAAATATGGCAAGTACCGGAGTCCAACTTGACATCACGATACTTCTCCCATTCGTTCACTTGCTCCGGCATGTACTTTTGAGCTCCAACTGTTTTCTTCATCCGTACCAATAATTCATCTTGCTGCAAAGGCCACCCAGTTCGACACAGAGTGGGCATATGTGTGAATGTGCGCAACTAACCTACTTGAGTGTTCGAGCCCCAACAACTGGGCCTGCTCTTAGTTGTTCTTTTGTGATTTCCATGTGATCTCACCGCCAATCAGAATCACAAAACTGGCCTAGGACAGGGCCCACACAATGCTCTAAGCTTCGGAACCTTTAAGAGCAGAGTGAAAATTTTAGCACCAGAATGTTGCATTTTGTTGCGTATGTACTCAAACCAAAAACAAGCCTAATCTACATCCATACTTTTGCAGTTCACCAAATTTGTTCACTAAAGCAATCATACCTCTGACGGAAAAGCCTAATAACTGAACATCACATCATTTGGAAGGATGTCACGTGCAGGGTACGGACCAAACGAAGGCATGCTCTGATTGGCCAGAATGCCAGCCAGTCCGGATCGAGCATCTTTGACTCGACGCCTCTCGTCCCCTCACGGAGATTCCAGCGCGACCCTGTAGAACACCCTGTGAATACCCTATAAATACAGTTGTATAACTTCCCTTTGTCTCCATAAATGGCTATGTAGAGCTACCGTGCCTTCTGATATACCACAGTGGGGGGCACAGGAATCCAAGGGACCGATACAGAGTCGCACTACCGTTCAGCGAGACACAACAGTTAATGATACTGATTAAGAAACACGTAAGCTTGACCCACGGCATGTGTCACTGAACCAGAGGCTGTAGTCAGCCGCCGTAGTTACTTGAAAATTAAACGGAATCGTTCAGGAAGCGTTGGAATAACCGTAGCGGTCACTCACCAGATTACGCGTCACAAAACACACAAACCAAGTGATATTTCCTGTCCCGCTTGCAACCTGAGCCGACAACATGTACACTACAGCTTCCCATCCCTTTTATTTACGTGGTTATACCAACTGCGACACGCGCCAGGCTTGCAAACTTCAACACATTAGGTCAAGTTGTATTCAGCTTCGTGCAAGTATCGAACACGAAGGGACATTTCTGTCTTCACATTGCACACAATAAATAGGCATGCAACTTGGCCCACACACACACACTCGCGCGCACAGCAGAGGAAGTCAACCGAGCTCTACAAGTCTCCACGGTCAACTACGGAGCACGTGTGGGAAGACACGTCCCGCGCGTCCGGAACTTCGCTCAGGAACTCTGACCAGTTGTCCTCAGACAATGACTCACCTTTTGCCTCAGCATCCTGGTAAAACTGACCTTTGCTGGGGCTCTTATTGCCTCCTGATAGTGGTGTGGAAACGGGAAAATGGGAAACTCTCTGCCCGTAAGCAGATAGCCATTGGCAACAAGCTGAACAGAGCTGGGGGCACTCAAGCCCACATCCTTCCCCTAACGCTTTCGAATTTGGGATAGATGTGTTTTGAAAAACCGTGGAAAATGGCGAGCCTTTGTCAACCAGCAAACGAGATAACAAGAACAATGTGGCGATAACAAACAGCACAGTCCACTTCCTCCGAGTGACGGTCGAGTGCGCGTCACATTTGGCAGAAACCACTCATGATATCGGCAAGAACCATGCTTTCCAAGGTCTCTACTTAGTTTCCCTGATCGATCACGGACAGCACGATTCGCACTTCCAACACTTTTTGTCACCAAGTTAACGAAACCCCACTGCGTACGGGACGGGGCGCATTAGTTGCACAATGCTCTCAGCTGCAAAACCTTTAGGAGTGAATTAAAACTTTTTTCGCTAAAATTCTGCATTTTGTTGCCCATGTGCTCAAACCAAAAGCCATCTTAATCTGCCTTCATGTTTTTGCAGCTCACCAAATTTCATTGTCCACTGGTGGGGGGTCTGGTGGAATAATTTCCCAGCATCGCTGAGACCCCGGGATGCCTAAATTGGGCTCAAAAGTTTGGACTGGTACTCTGAACTCAATTGCCCAATTGCTTTAGTCCATCAAGGACCCCTCATAGGTTTCGAATACTGAACTGGGACACATTCTCCCAAAGTACTTAAAATCTACGCGTTTTCATATCTAGACAACAAAGAGTAGAACACCCGACCCCGTTTCGGGAATATTTTGCAAAAACAGCCGGCAGATGATGACTTGTCCACGGGTTGCAAATGTCTTCCAGTTGATGGGATACCTAACTGTTTCGAGACTTATTTGATACCAACACACAAACTGCAGCTAAAATAGCCAATCAGCTGACGCCAGATGATGGACCGCTGCTGACGGACGGGAAATGAATGTAGCTATAAGGACGTGCTTGTGTTGTGAAAGGCACATCGAAAGCTACCTAATGGTGTGATCCAGTCCTCACACTGTGCTGAAATCGATGCGAACTGCGTGAAAATCGCCTGAACTGCTTTGCCTTTTAAAAATCCGACGAAAGAAAAACGTCTACTTTTCCCGTTACACAATGATTTTGTCCTCACTAGAATGTGATTTCCAACGCTATGACCTTGAAAAGACTTCGCTATATGCGTATGCGGAAGTTGGCATGTGTGATGCATGTAATTTGGGATTTTTGAGACATCACGTTGGTATAGAATGACTTCTAGAATGGACTTCTAGTACCTTTCCTCCCTCCAAATAGAGGCCACTTAGGAAAGCAATGGCGTTCATCCCCACAAGCAGTTTAAGAGTTCGCAGAAAAGTAAAATTAGAAACGAAGAAAAAGTCTTCATAAATTCACAAGCAGACACCAACGTACCAAACGGCAGATCAACTCCTCCGGCAGTGGCCAATGAATCTGCAGCCTGAGCAACGGGTTTGTCCGGTTTGGTGACGTCACTGGGTGTACCAGTTGGTTTTCGTGATTCGATAAAGCCATGAGCAACTTCGGTTGGTTTTTGTCGGGATGGACTTGTCTTATCCTGCATATAACAGATGGCATAGACAAGCTCAGTAGGGACCCGTGAACTGTTTGAATTTAATAACAGAAAATGGTCCTTCAGGAACAGCTGAACGTTCCTTACTATGATCTACTACAGAGTTTCCGAGAAATACACTCGTTTGCATATCAATTTGGTTTTCATGAGAGACTCAACTGAATCTCTCGTTTATGATATGGGTTCAAGTAGAACATAAGGTTGATGGAAACTCGGGGACTGCGCCTACCAGATGAGCCGCAAGAAGAGCGAAACCGATCATGAGCTGTCGAAGTTTTCAGCAACCTTGTAAGTAGTTTCCTTTATGAAAATATACTGCGATATCTCGAATATCGTGCCAACTGAATCATGAGGCGGCCTGTGTGCAGCACATTCAGTTGTAGAATATCATAAATGAGAGATTCAGTTGAGTCTCTCGTGAAAACCAAAATGATTTGCAAATGAGTGTATTTCTCGAAAGAGATATCGCGATACATGTATATCTTTGTAATGTGATACTCATAAGGTTGCTGAAAATATTTCAAATACGATATTTCAAATATCGTAGCGACTGAAACATGAGGCGGCCTGGTACAGCACATTCAGTTGCCTGAGAATATCATAAACGAGAGATTCAGCTGGGTTCCAGGTGAGTCTCACGAAAGAACCAAATTAGTTTGCAAATGAGTGTATATTCGCTAATTTCGTGCAATTTGGTTTCAAGTAGAACATAAAGTTGACGGAAACTCGGAGACTGCGCCTACCTGATGAGCCCCAATAAGGGCAAAACCGGTTGTGGGCTGTCGAAGAGTTTTCAGCAACCTTGTGAGTAATTTCGTTTATGAAAACACTACTGAGTTTCTTTGTGACGTTTGGAGAAAGATACACGGAAATCTAGCAAGTACGTACATGACACGGAACAGTTGGTGACAAGGTCATCAACTGTGTGTATGCTACCCAACCGTTTGGAAACAGGGGTCTTGTTTCGGCCATCAAAGAAGCTACCGAAAATCCGGCTGTGTATCGATTGAATCGACGACGTTTCACAGACAGAAGTGCACACACTCGTGTTCACCATGTGGCATTCTTCTCGGATAAATTCGTGGCCAAACTGACGTGTATTCAGATTATTGATCTGGTAATCTGCTGCTACGGGGAAGTAAGCTGCACCAGGACCACTCACTTCGTAAGGTTTTACAAAAGTGCCAGGCTGCACTGTGGGGAGAGACGAAGGCTGTTCTACATGCATGCCACAGACTTTCGAGGATTCGTTTGATGACTGCTGAAAGTGCTAGTAGGTCCTGGTTCTTGAACTCAATAACTATCCCAATAGAGGAAATTTTCCCATACGGGAAATTTGTCACTCTGAAACAGACAACATAAACAGGGGAAGATAAGGACCACTACTTAAGTCCCGTTGGACTGACACACTCGTTAGAAATAGTAGTTTGTCCCCGAATGGTATAAGTCGCTCACACTTTTGTGTCACTTGGCTATCATTTTGATAAATCACACTGATGGCAGCCGGAGACGAAAGCTTCTTTACGTTTGAACTCACCACTGGCCTGTGCGACGGCTTGGTTGTCGGTTTGGTTCCGGTGGGCTGGTGCCCGGACTCCATGGATGAAGGTCGTCCCCAATCGGTGACTGCCCTACTTGGAAGAGTGTCCTTTACCTGAAATCCAGCTGAACGGAGTTCTTGTCGTAGCTTCTCTATGGTCTCCCGTGTATCCTGAAATGAGGCGAGTTAGGGATCTCGTCACCATCACAACTAGCTACTTTATGTCAAACGAAGTCCTTAAGGTCGAAAAGCAATGCTAACTACGGTCTACAGTACGGTCTACAGCACGAACTAGCAGTTTCACTGAATAGTAGCACCTACATACTCAATTGCGTTATGTAATGAAACAGAGGAGTGGACAACCTAGGGGCAGAAACAGAACAGGACAGGCGTTAGACTGGATCTCCCATTGAGATCTTGGGCTTAATGCGAAGGCTTTGTTGAAAACGCTTGGCCTAACAGGATCAAAGTCCAATGGCATATGCGACGGTGGAATGTCATAGGTGAACTCGTGTTGGACGTAACACCATATGGGAGAGTGAATGATTGGACTAATGTGGCCGAGAGAGAGTTTTACATCTATCCCAGAGAATCCGACAGAGTATTTAAAATACCCAGAGAATGGAATCCTGTGTGACATCTTTTGGGGAGGAGGAATGGCATCGAACAAAGCGATGTGCTAGACTCTGCCCCTGTGTTCACGGTTGATGAGTAGGATTGCCGCAGACGTGATTCATTCTGTATAGGTTGTGGTAAGGTTTGACGTTACGCCCACATCAATTTATTCATAACTAAGCTAACGGGTTCCGAAAAATTTGTGCGGGCACTTCAAACTGCTCTCTGTCATCGGGGGACAGCGAGTCACTCGGTGGATGAGTGGTATGCCCAAAAAAGGAAGTTGGATCTCGTGAGTGACACAGTCGCTTTTCGGATTTGGTAAGCGTCATGAGAGTCTTTATAATTCCCGCAGAATAAACTGCCGCAACTCGTGGGAAAAACAGAAACGAACTGGTGAGGACCAGGAAATCCTAATTTAACCTCGAAGGTCACATTCCAGAATTCCACATAGGTCAGGAAGCAAGCTTTATCCACCAAACAAATACTGATAACACTGAGGAGCATACCGACATAACTGGTCTGACTGCCGAGTCCTCTTGTTTTCTACTCATCCGGTCTGCACGAGCTTGCGGTACAATGGAACCCCGGTCCAAAGGATATTTGTCATCTGAAGCCCAGCTTCGGGCAGACAATTTAGGCGCAGTCTCGTCCCTCAGTTGACTGCGTTGTAATTGGGGAACTGATGATGAAGCCAATGCAGCATCGGAAGGGACTATTTTGGCCGGCTTTGGAAGTTGTTTCTGCAACTGACTGGCTCGTGCTCGACCCATCAAGGATGCACATGCAGGATGATGATGGTGATGATGGCGTGTAGCTGAGGACAGTTTACCTGGTAAAGAACACAAGATGAAACAGACAGCTGTAACCAGTTGGTTATTGTTAAAAATATGACATGTGGAAGTCTTCAAGTTGTGAAGATGTTAAAGCAATGTGTGAAGACGAGAACAAGCCTAAAGATTAGGTGAGACCGAACCAGTTTCGGTGTCCACAATGCTCTGTTACTTTCGTGTTGAGTACCACGATATTCACGCTACTACGAACGGCGTGTGCGGCGGAAACGCACACGTGCCAACGTGTGGTTTGCAATAGCCAATATGTCTTCGCCAGATGTGAAAACAAACACAAATCTAGGGTTTGGGAGCTAGTTCCAGAGCAGACAATTCAATGAACGAAACATACTCTGTCTTGGAGATCACAAACCACATTTAGACGGCTAGTCGAGATTGTTATAGAGTGAACTTCCGCTCTTCTAAAATAGGATAGTTGATCCCAATGCAAGGAAACTTACCTTGACGAGCGTCAGCAGGTTCACTTCCGCGTGAAGGGGAGAAGAAAATCTCTGATACAGGGTATGGAACTTCGGTCTCTCGACTATCATCCACTGGTTCTGCCGTTCGTCTTTTCTGTCTTGAGTCACCGGCTTCTAGGACCGGCACGTCTTTTGTTCGTGATGGAGAACGGCCTGCGGAGCCAGTCCTTGTGGTAGGTTGTTTTGAACCAGAATCAATCGTTGGCCTGGTTGGTTTTGGGCGTATGTGTCGCTTTGCTTGCATAACAGCACGTTTTTCCGTACTCTCCTCCGGTAGGTTCGGATCCATGAGGCGACGTCGATGCACACACTGTGCGTGATGATGGAGTACATCATCTGGAGCAGGCGCGGCATCTGTTGCCGGTTTTTCATGGCGCTTTGATCGATTAGCGTCATACTCTTTCACCATCGAGCTTTCGGGCCTGCCAAAACGAAAGTGAAGACGCATTGCTTTTGTAGAACTGGGTACAGTAACAGATAACTATCTGTCCACTGGAGACTAGGCGGACGTTTGCCGTTAAAAAAAACGCGGGACACACCCTCACACCCTTCCAGGTGGAACTGCCTGATCTCTCTTCGTCCAAGCACTGGGGCAGATTCCATAATTTTCGTTCACGAGACAAACGAAGAAGCAATGAGTAAATGTCAGAGTGAGTTTTACCGGAAAGGGATGACAACAACTCAAAGCCAGTACGAAATTTGGATGTCACAAGTAAGTTTCACTGCGATAATCCAGAGAAGCCGTCCACAGCACAATTTAACTGACGTTGGAAGCAAAATCTCATGGAAACACTTCTTATCTGACGAACCGGCTTCATGTGGGTCACAAACGCAAAGTTATTATGGCTCTCTAGAAGTCTGAAATTCAAGTTCCCGATTGCCCCTGAGAAAGCTGACACCTTTTGCTTCCTGAGCAGTCGCATGAATCATAGCGTTTTGCAAGCAAACAGACGAGCGCTGAATTAAAGTGGATACAGTCAAGAAGTTCGAACTGACGACGGCTGTCGTCAGTAAATAAAGGTAATCTAAGGTAATCTAAACCATTTTAAAGGGGCAGTCGAAGTCAGCCTCTCCCGAGATGGACAAAGTGGTTAGAGCGCGAATTTACTGACCGGAAGGTTCGCGATTCGAACCCGACCTCTGCCTCTCGACTTCCGCTGTCTAGGCTTGGGCAACCTAGAGGTATCCCAGCCCTCGTGCCTCCTTCATGTGACATGGAAGCTAGGCATCGAAAGGGTGCTACAGCTGATCGATTTTTTCAGCCTTTTCCGGGGAGCAATGTCTCTCGAGCTAGGCTTAAACTTTAAGCAAACAAACCATCTCTTGAGTCGCTACGGGATCAGTGGAACTAACCCGGCACTGCAAACAAAAATTTACCACCTGTAGTAACCTAAATCAGCCTTGTCCGGGTGCAGCAGTGCGTTTGTTGCTGTGCCCTTCATTGTCAGACATCAATGGTTCTTTTCAACGATGCGGACAAATGTCACATCTGTCTTCTGGTAGCTGATTCTATCAAAACGTCTGGAAAAAAGCTGTTTTTCTCTTAGTAGTTTTTAATTTGGTTATAGATAGACGGTTGGAAAGTTTGGTAGAAAGAAACACACTCAGGCTGGCGGTGCACGCTCCCTTCTACAATGAGGTCATGTGAAACGAGAGACCAAGCGCCTATTGGTAAAGGTTGAGCTGATCGTCTGCAAACAGTGCTCGAGGGGGTTCATCAGAATACTGTCCTTCGTTATACTCAGGAAAACTTGGCCACAACAACTTGTTTGTACTTTACTGTTTTCCATTTTTAAACATGAGTCGAACAATACGGCTTTGTGAGGCTAATGGAAAATAGAACCAAATTTAGGTAGGTTCAATCGGAGTCCTGTTGTGACCTCGAGTAGAATTCCCACCCTTCTGAGCAAATAGATCTCCGCGGAATCATCTACACCGTCCATCTCTGACAACTAAAACTGCGCGACTGAATGTTCGGAAAAGTTTCCATCACAATATACTTCACATAAATATACTACTGACCAGGTTGAAATGTCGGTGTCAAGTGGATTTGAGATTTCAATTTGAGCGGTCATTCAGTCCGCTAAATAGTGTACTCAAAAGTCTTGAGAAATTGTCAAAACACTCCAATGAGGTTCTGGTGGAAGCCGGAGGTATGAAGAAATGTCACGTGATCAAAACAAAGTTCATTGTCACGTGAATCAGTTCAACAGATTAAAGCGAGCCTAAAAGTAAATTATCCTCGCGTGCCAACATGTTGGCCTATGACATGTGTACTCACAAATGAGAAACTGGACGTTATTCGAGATGTCCTAAACTTATGTTCAATGTTAGCGGCAGGCTGATCCGGGATTTGGGGAAACCGTAAGTTCCCAACTACCGGCGAAGCTGACAAGTAATTTTTTCCCGTTACTGTGACAAGACAAATAGACTCCCTTTTCAGGATTAAGTTACTGCGCTTTTGGAAGGTTCAAAACACCCAGAGACGCAACATTTTGAATGATTAATTGCTTAGATAGCCTAGATTAGTTGCTTAAGATTCAAACACCATATGCGGCAAAATTCCTGGATCGATCGCTTTTTGGTGATTCCATGGGACACTCGTTGTGGATATTCCAGAATCAATTCCACGTTTCTGACAGTAACCAAAACAATTTATCGCATCTCACCCATCCCACGTGAAAGTGAATGATGAATGGAAGTATGGCGTCACGCTCAGTTTTGATAGGGAATCTTGGAACCAGGTTACAGTGCTTTCCAGAGCGGCCATACTACGCCGGTCCAGTCGGCAGACGATGCTTAAATCCAAATTGCACACAACTTTCGAAATGCACTCATTTGTACGCCAACTTAGTTTTAGGGGGGGACTCAGCTAGCCGACTAGCAGCCAAATCTAGTACGCCAACTAGTTTTAGGGGGGGACTCAGCTAGCCGACTAGCAGCCAAATCTACTGTTTATGATATTCACTTCATGGGGAATCCGTGCACTGGTCAGTATTGGAAGCGGTTACAGAATAAGCCAGTGTAGCGTAGATGACAAGCAGAATCAAACTGAAGAAAGGACACAACTAAAAATGGCAACCGTATAACTGACAGCAGTGCTCCTGGATCGCACCACACACAAGAGGCAAAACGTACTAAGTGAAGCAAACACACAATACTACTGAAATGGAACCAACTGCTTGACGAACCAACCAGAAGCGATTTACTCAAAGCACAAAGTAATCAATCGCAATATAAATTCCAAGCAGTAGTAAAACATCACAAACGAGAGATTCAGCTGGGTCCCAGGTGAGTCTCTCGAAAAAACAAATTAGTTTACAGATGAGTGTATATTCGCTAATTTCGTGCAATTTGGTTTCAAGTAGAACATAAGGTTGACGGAAACCCGGAGACCGCGCCTAGCTGATGAGCCTCAAAAAGGGTGAAACAAATCGTGGACTGCCGACGGATTTTCAGCAGCCTTATGAGTGGTACATTACAAGGGTTTGTAAGCCAATTACCAACCTCGGAAAAATATCAATTGCCACCTGATCAATATAAACGATGGCGTATACTCTATTATACAACGATAATATTGGTCAAAATATTAGTAGCTTGGGTGAATTTATTGATCGTTGACCGGATGGCATGATTTACAAACGTTTCCTCACCACACAAGGGAACATGATCGGTGAGTAGTGATCATGTCACGCTGTGCGGTGACGAAACATTTGCACATCGTTTGCCAAGCTCGGAGAACAGATCAGAAGCCACGTGACCAACAACCCATAACTCTGTCCTTCATAATAGTATATATGTAGTAGGATGGAACTCAACTGGCTGTGATATTATGTATTGCAGCAATAATAAATTAACAGTGAGAATGAAGGTAGGTTAGAACCCAAGGCGTTCCCATTCATATCAATATGGACAATTGTATTAAGCTAGCACTAAGTCCCCTTCCCATTCACCTTTATTCTTTTCCTCAAAACAAGGCTTCCAAATAAATAATGGCTGTAAGGTAGCAAAGAATCCATGTTGAACACTGATATCATGCTGTCGATGATGATGATAATGAGGTAATTTGGCGCTACTGTAAACCTCTCAGTGAAATTCCGTTTGAGGAACTTGGGCGAGACAACCGCGGGAGAGCGAAATGTGAATCGTCTCACAAGTGCCATGAAAAATTAGCTCCGTTGCCTCACCGAAAATGACCAGACAGATGAATTGGAATTCTTCCAGAACATGAAAAAGTGACGCACTCGTTCGTCTGACAAGTGGTTTATTATGAGTTGGATGGTCGCGGGTTAAATCGTTCCGGAGATTAGTAAAAATGTCCAAAGTTGATGAAACAGCTGAACAGCGCTTTTCGGCAAGTCAACAAAGACGGACGTCACTAATGAGGTGGAATTTCCGAGAGCCAATATGCAATACACCCGGGAACGCAATCGAACAAGAGATGTCAAAGAACGAAGGCTCGCAAAGTGGCAAAAAAAACGGTATGCTCAGAGGGAAAAAGAATACCGATCGAGCGGTTGAACCTCACCAAGAAACCTGATAAGCGCGCGGTTATTGGTTGTCAATTCGACCACACAAGAAGTCTGACAGAAATTCGATAAAGTCAGTTAATCAATCGCTTTCTGTACTGTAGTGTTCCTCAGTTGAAACAGGATACCAACAACAGACCGTGATGCTAACATTTTGGAAAGAAAAATGCTGATTTCACATCGACAAATGAATTGTGAGACTCACGTTTTTGAGTGCTTTCGTTTCGCCTTGCACTTTTCTCGATGCATTGGTGCTACAGCTGCATAGGGATCGAGTCCCTCCGGAGGGCCTTCGTGATAGTGACTTGCCTGTTGTGACGGCCGTGCTTGACGAGCACGCTCCTGGCGTGCGTCTAAACGAGGATCTCCAGGACCGACAGAATGATGCTTTCCCGAACGGCCACATTTGATGTCAGGCGGTAGTTCTGATCGGCCAGGTGCAACTGGAGCCTGATGGTGATGATGGTGATAGGCAGTCGGCATTGGACCGTACGTGAACGGAGGCGCTACAGGCATTCGGCCACCGTAGTGGTAAGCTGCTGCTGCAGCCGCGGCCGCGGCCGCCGCATGATGATGATGAGACTCACCAAAAAATGGAGGTGCGCCTGGATGGAACGGATAGCCGGCGGCTGCGGCCGCCATAGCAGCTGCTTGTTGTTGTTGTCGTTGCAAATGCAGTTGGTATTGTTTCACATCCACAGATCTTGGACGACGAATCACCACGTATGGAACCTCTTCAAGCATTTCAGCTGCTGCACTATCGGTCAACTCCATTGGTAGCACATCTGGGTGAGCGTGTTCACCGCCACCACCAAAAGGGTAGCCTCTTGGATAGGGACGCCGCAGTTGACGTTCGTTTGATGTTTTCTTTGTGTTCTTACTCACGTCTGAGTCTTTCCCACCTGGATGGCGGTAAGCCTCCATCCTACGCATTTCGGCGTGTAACCCACTAAGGTGTACATCACACGGTATGGAATGCGATAAATTCGAGGACTGTCCACAGGTATGAGCCAGCATATTTCTATGATGTGAAGGTCTCGCCGGTAAAGTGTCCACTGGAAGAACGGGTAGTTGATTTGATGAGGTGATACTCATCGCTGAAGTGACTTGCATGCTGGGCTGTGATTGTCGCGTGGAAACGGAGGCGTGCGGGCAACCGGTTTTGTGCTGACGAAGAAGTGATCCAGATGAGTTTGTGCGAATGTTGCCATCACCGAGTTCGGTTTTTGACGACTCCGGTCTTAGGATTACACCGGTTGTGCTGTCAGATCCGCTGGAACTCCAACGATCGAACGGAGCGGCTTGAAGTGGTTCGATAGATGGTCGACTTGGTCTGACCTCGACAGGATCACTTGGGAAGAATGGGTAGGAGGTAGTTGAGACCCCACTTGCCGGGATCTGACTGGTCGACCGACTAGAGAGAAGTGACGTGCCAAGCTGATTTGCGGAGGATAGGAAAGAGACCGGAAAAAAACAACTCAGGTTAGCACATTGAACATTATATATATATATATATATATCATAATAGACGCCAAATTTTATTGGGTAAGTAAACGTAGCCAATCAAAAAAAGGATAACAAAATTTTTCATCATTAGTAGTCACATAAAGGAGGTTTTGTGTGCCTGTGTTGACATTTTTTTCACGATGGACATCAGTACGCGCATTGAAATTTTGAAACTCTATTATTCCCTCGGTGAAAGCGCCACCGCTGCACTTCGTGGTTGCAAAACCAAACATGGTCTCATCAAAGATCCTTTCACCGTGTCGACCATCGCACGTTTGATTGCGAAATTTGAGTCCACTGGATCTGGATTGGATTTTCCTGGTAAAGGAAGAAAGTCTCTGAGTGAAGAAAGAGTGCCCATCGTACAGAATGCCGTCGAGCATATTTAGTCCCAGAACACCATGGCATCTTCGTCAATAACTCAGGTGTCTCAGTTGACCGGCATTCCCCGCGCCAGCGTGCATCGTATTATGAGACAACAGCTTGGTGGAGTTAAGAGCAAGAATTGAACAAGAGTGTGCACGAGTGACGCTTGGAGAAGTTAAACATGCTGTGTCTCACATCTCATACTGCCTCCAACTTGTTATAGAAGGGTGGTTTTCTTCAACATCTTTTGTAATGCCAGTTTGTTCACAGTATGTATGTCCACATAAAAATTGGCGTTAAAGTTTTAACATGGATATTATTTTTTTGCATCTATTATGAGACACTGTATATATGCATATGCATATATATATATATATATAAATCCTAAAGCTCCTAAAGCTTCCAATAAAGTATCCTATCCACCCCGATAATATAATGGGGGTGTTGCGTAGCTGGACATGCTTGATCAAATCAGCCTGTTCCAGTAATAGCACAATGCTGTGCTGTATTTTAAGGAATATTTTGGAGCCTTCTACAAGTGGAGTATCATTGGTTCTAAAGGAACAACTTGGTGCTCTAAGAAGTACACATATCTGAGTGAAACTCCCTTGTTAATTTTCGGTCGTTAGTTTGGCAGTGTTTTGTCAATTTGGTGACAGGTATGAGAAACTGTGAAGCTATCACACAATCGGTTACTGGTCACCGACATGATAGGAGCTTTAGAAACACTGAACTATTGGTAAGAATAGCTGTGACCTACTAAGGTCAGTTTCGGCCTCTCACCCAACAATTTTTTTATAAAAACTGGCGTTAAAGTTTTAACATGGATATTATTTTTTGCATCTATTATGAGACACTGTATATATGCATATGCATATATATATATATATATGCGTACATTCATGTATAATGAGAACAAATACGTGAGCGAACTCCTTATGAAATAACTGTTTTACCAAGCATATCTCTTTAAGACACAACTCTAGGAGGAGCACAGCAAACGGTACTCCTTTGTTGACTGTAGATTGAGCTACAACACTCATCCCTTTGTGGTATTTTTTTTCAACGTTGAATTGGATTGAAAAGTGGCCACTCTTCTAGTACCAGCAGAATGCCTCATCGGTTTTACCGTTTACGAAAACACAGGATAGGATGAAACACGTGAATTACGGCTCAGAGCTATTGCTCCAGCAAAATACCCTTCGAATTCCTTGGTCGTGCAACATGGCATAGTGAAACGTATCTTAAAAGAATTCGGCCACCGGACCCTACAACACTTACGTCCGTCAGAATGAGCTGCCGACCAAGAAGGACGGAGAACGCTCAAGAAGCGGGACCGTCGCCCAAGAGCGTCAGGTGACCTTTCTCCCATGGTGTTCCATGTTCGTAAGGGGAGCTACTGTGCACTCGTAGCCCATTGCTGCGCTATCAGCCACGTGGTGTTTGCACTAGTAAACGTCGCAGCTGACCTTAGTCAGCCAAGCATGTGAATATACCTGTGCGGTGCTTGGTTATCCCCGTCTGAGCTACTAAAGACCTTTCCAACTCGACGGCTCATTTTTCGGTGTTAGGTTGGGCTGAAGCTTGTTTGCTGATCATACCACCTCAAAACAGTGTGTTTTATCGATTAACCATTGCGAACAGACTTTCGGTTTTGTTATGCGGGACGCAGATCCGAAATTCATGTCCAACCGCAAATCTGTACAGTTCAGCGGACTAGTTCTCGAACCACAGCTCCACAGTACGACATAATCCATCCAAAAAAATTTACGGATGTATCAGTGAATTCATTCACTTGGGCAATACACGACTGGGTTCAAAAACGTAACGTACATAGTGTTAGCACCAGAAGCTGCGTTGGTTGGCACATGTGTTGCGTATGCCGAACCATCGTTTGCCAAAGAGAGTGCCGTTTTCCATGCCTAATTTAAAGTGGCGTAAACAGAGAGGCGGCCAACCCTTGACTTGGCAGAGGAGTATGAAGGAGATCACGAAACGCTGGGGTGCTGTCGGTGCTACTTGCCTATCAGGATGGGGACCGCGTGACCTTCACTGTGCCTGGTTGGAGACACTACAAGATATGGCTGCCAACCGATGTCAGTGGCGTTCTTGTTGCTAGTTTCTATTCAGATCGCCTGAGTGAGTGTCTGGAGGTGTAGACACCTCGGAATGATTGTGTTAAGGTAGCACTAAGTCCCTTCCCCGTCCACATTTACTCTTCTCTTTACAAAAAGGCTTTCAAATAAATCATGGTTGTACGGCAGTGAAGCATCGGTGTTGAACACTGATATCATGCTGTCAATGATGTTGATGAGTCATTTTTTCTTCGGATATAAACTGAAATTTGCGAAACAATGAAGAGTCACTGCTCGTTTCGAAGCCTCAAGGTCTTAATGTTCATTGTCTAAGGCGAAATCTGGATGTTACTAGTCATCTAAGGACGGTAGATTCTTGCAACTTTATTGCAGATAACGGTTTATTTCACGTCAAGCTGACGGTCTACCTTCATATGGCGTCTGAGTACCAAACTGTCCAATGCTTGACGGCACAGCGTTGAACATACACAGATCACGCAGTGCAGCGTCTTTGAAACAGTATGGCGTTCTTTAACCGGGTCGCTGAAGTCTTCTAACAGACGTTGCACACGATACGTGCACGTGAGGTGATTCGTTCTCTTCGTAACGCACGCATTTGTGTCCTGTGGCAGCTGCCGTTATCCTTTTTTAAGTAGGCATCCTGAAATCATAGTCTAAGGGATATTACGGAAGAACGCTGAGACTTTTGTCAACTGATCACATGACGGTTAGTTATGGCAGGCGGCCGAGTTTACTCCTGGGGGACTCATGAACTCACTCTGTGTGTCACAGATGTACATCGTGAACCTGGTCATCGCCTGTAGCCGACATGACACGGTCCGAGAGTTTAACTTAGATGCGCTTAACCCAGGCATTTTCACTGTTCAATATGTACACAGATTAAAGTGCCCGGAAATACTAAAAATACCGTAGGAACGGTGAATTCCTGGAAGTCTCCGGCGCTTTTTCTATTCTTCGTTGTCCAATTCTATTCTCTTCTCAAAAAAATGAATATGGTGTACTCAATTAGTAAACAGTGAACGTAAAATAAGAAATGTTACACAGTGCTACCACTTCCATAACGCAGTCATTTGCAAGCAGATACAATGTTCAATTTCCTTGCAACGCATAGTTGCAATGTTTACGCACCTGGTTCTCGGATAGCATTATTTGATGGCACAGGTAGGAGAGTTTGGCTGTCACCTAGGACAACTGGACAAAACTCAAAACCAGGGAAAACTGGGCCAGCTCCTAGTGATTGCCATCGGGGCGTCTGACAGACTCATGCCAACAGACCGACTACCACAGCAGATGCTGTCTCGCGGTTGGGATACTTACATTGCTCTTTGGCTGACGGCCTTGGAATTTGTTCTTCAGTGGAGCAGCTGTCTGACCCGCCCCGTACGTTAGCGGTTCCGGATGAACACTGGCCAGAACAAATTTCCTGCCATCTGGTTCCGGTACCGAGGGGACCGAATAAGCGGGCGTGACGGTCGACCACGAAGTTTGGGTGTAGGGGAAACCTGACTGGAGCGAATAGTTCTGAAGTGCGATCGATTCGCTCGCTACGTTTGACTGGGTTGTTGGTTCTGCTTCCGAGTGATGGGGCGGGAGAGTGCTAGAAACTGCTTCACCTGGGGTCGGATCAAACGAACGAATCTGCTGCTGACTTCTATCGATGTTGATATCCAAACCGTATTGTGTGACTGTGGGCAATATGAATACGGCGCTTTGTCCGGCGCGTAGATTCAGATCATCGAGAAACTCAGTTGGAGTTTGTTGAACTAATCCGTGTAAAGGGAGAAGTTTAAAGCAGTGGAGATCACAAGTTTAAGAAAACCTCCGAAACTTACACAGTGACTGAGAGAATTCAACCCACGGCAAAACGGTGTTACTCGATCAAAATTCGGTGCGGATCATACATACACAGTGCAGCCCGGAGAAGGATAATGACACCTCTGACCTAGAAAGTTAAGTAACCAATGGGATCCTGTCAGACTGAGTTCTGATTGGCTGTCACGCAAAGACCTCCACAACCGATCGACCAGTGTGTCCGTATCTCAATGTACTTCCTAAAATGCAATGTTGGGATCGCTAGAAAACTGTTGGTTCGGTCCATGTGACAAGCGCAACGCGCACGTGTGCCCGTAAATTTCAAACGCACTTTCAAAAAAAAAACATCCCAGCGGTTCATCAGTGAATCAAACGTTTGTGACGGTCTTTCAACTAATGATAACTGTACCTCAGGCCAATTGAAATTTAGGAGAGGTGTTAAACGTGACACAATTGGACGATCCGTGCTGGAATGTAGATATTCGGTTAAAGTATCAACAGAAAGTCTGAGATAACGTTCATACATTGAAATGATTTTCGACCCTGCCAACCCCCTCGACAGTCGTAAGGAAGCCAATTTACCATGACTGCGCGCGTCGAATAGGAATACTATACTATACTATACTATACTATACTATACTATACTATACTATACTATACTATACTATACTATACTATACTATACTATACTATACTATACTATACTATACTATACTATACTATACTATACTATACTATACTATACTATACTATACTATACTATACTATACTATACTATACTATACTATACTATACTATACTATACTATACTATACTATACTATACTATACTATACTATACTATACTATACTATACTATACTATACTATACTATACTATACTATACTATACTATACTATACTATACTATACTATACTATACTATACTATACTATACTATACTATACTATACTATACTATACTATACTATACTATACTATACTATACTATACTATACTATACTATACTATACTATACTATACTATACTATACTATACTATACTATACTATACTATACTATACTATACTATACTATACTATACTATACTATACTATACTATACTATACTATACTATACTATACTATACTATACTATACTATACTATACTATACTATACTATACTATACTATACTATACTATACTATACTATACTATACTATACTATACTATACTATACTATACTATACTATACTATACTATACTATACTATACTATACTATACTATACTATACTATACTATACTATACTATACTATACTATACTATACTATACTATACTATACTATACCATACCATACTATACTA
This sequence comes from Opisthorchis viverrini, assembly GCF_000715545.1. Lineage (NCBI taxonomy): Eukaryota > Metazoa > Platyhelminthes > Trematoda > Opisthorchiida > Opisthorchiidae > Opisthorchis > Opisthorchis viverrini. The sequence goes on from NW_008751820.1 coordinate 857,763, forward strand.
TACTATACCACACTATACTATACTATACTCGAATATGAATACTATGAATATAGTATACTATACTATACTGTACTATACTGTACTGTACTATACTGTACTATGAATACTTACAACGCCCCTGGATCATTTACAGAAGACGAATTGTTTCCGTAATCTGAAGAATTCGTCTTAACCTTTTTTCCCATGACTATCGTAAGATAGACTACAATAATATCGGTCGGTGGGATAAGACAACGAGATTGTTGTTGACTCTTTCGAAGCCACGCATATCAACAATTCGAACATTTCGAAGTAGGTGGATTCTGCGGTCACAGTTGGTCATTCTACAACACAAATTTTATTCCCCACATCTCACCTACATGAGCCCAGTTGTTCGATTTTACGCGTATCTGTCCCGATTAAGCTAAGTCGTTACCTCTGTGCCGGAAGGGGCGAAATAACCATGCATAATTTATATCTCCACAAGACGATAAGACCGTTTTCAAGGCCATTTCCAAGATTTCAACAGAACCACAGGAACGTGCTCACGGAGGTGAGATACGGAGCTACCTACGTACATCTTAGATCGCACAAAGTATAGGTCACTAAGTGGTCAAACAAAACGCTTTACAAGACAACTGATATCGCACTACAGAAACTGTGATGGTAAGCACGCCTTCATTTTCAATGTGGAAAACGTTGGTGCCGGTCTGAGAGGACATTAGGAATAGAAAGCACTTCGTATGCTTGGCGCACTGGGCGAGTGGTTCACTGATCACCATGTAGGGAAATGCTTCATTTCTGTACTTCTGAGCAAGCCATGAGTCCACCATACATGCCCTATAGATTTTCCATAATAAACAATCCGTGCCGTTCTCACGAAATAGGATATTTTGCTCTTTGACGAAGCAATATCCTGGAAGTGATGAGATAAAATGCAAGAGTTGCTTCAAACATGGAGACAGGGAGGATCACAAAACACAGAAACCAATCGGGTTTCCACATGATAGAGGTTAATACACTCCGAGTGCAGCTGAAATCGTCACATCGGTTGAAAACTGTTGTGTCACACAAACCGGATTTTTTTCGCAATAACACCTAGTATGAATTGTTTGCTCTATTTGGGATAAAATTAGTTTTCGAAATTTGTGAGTCCTCTGTAAGGTTCACTAAAGTCTATTTGCGTAAATTCAACAGTGCTATGTTAGGCGGGAAACTGAATGTGAAAAATTGATATCTTTTCCTTCTGTCAGACGAAGCGATCATCAAACAGTTTCCGATTATACATGATCCTCTCGACAGCATGCATGTGATGTACAAACCTGAAATTATGATGAACATGGAGCAGGTTTTTTGATTAGGCTGTTCAGTATTTAAATCCACCTTCGAAAATGGGCAGCCGTACGTGTTTCGTAACAACTCTGCATCCACAGCTGCTCAGACGATGAGCCTTACTCACTATGTGTCGCATCAAAAATACGCTAGAATTCGTTGGGCGGCATTTCGATTCGAACTCACAGTCGTCATTTGAGAGCTCGGAGAAAAAATTTAAGACAATGAGAGAGGCAGACGAAAAAGGAAGCGAGACCTCTGTCTCTGGTTGAAGATAGAAACGTTGGTTATCATTTAACCTTTGTTGAGAGAGTTCACCAGGTAAACTTACTTTGCGCGCCAGTAGGTTGCGTCAGAAACGAGCTTACAGCACTAGCAGCTTCGGACCCAATAGGTTGCTGTGTACCAGTATCCTGAAAGTCGAAAACACCAGAAAATGCAGTATTTTGGGGAACGCTGAATTGTGGGAGAAAATATCTTTGTGCACGTTATCTGTAGAGCAATCAATTTTCGATCCAACACTTACAGACCGTTGCTTTCAGAGATAACAATACATTATGTCATTCGTAAACAATCAACAGTGGAGCTTAGAAGCTATGGGATATTCGATGAATTTCCGAGTGAGCAAGATATCAAAAAGGCGAGTAGAGAAAATCCGACTACTTCATGAGAAACTGTGTTCTTGAATTTTGAACATCTAGGGCAGTTACATTCATTTGCCTATATACAGAAAGTGCTACACACAAGATTCTCCCAGTGATAGTATCAATCAATCAATCAATCAATCAATCAATCAATCAATCAATCAATCAATCAATCAATCAATCAATCAATCAATCAATCAATCAATCAATCAATCAATCAATCAATCAATCAATCAATCAATCAATCAATCAATCAATCAATCAATCAATCTATCAGCTATAGACCATATGCCATAGGCACATTTGTTCCAGCTACTACAGTTTCGGTCTGCGAAAAACGGGAAGGTGGAACAGACAAACAAGCCTTGGAGGGGGAAGCATGTTCAGTCTGTTCGGAAATGGGGTAGCTACCCAATGAAGGCGATAGTTTTGATGCAAGAGTGCCACTGACTGCGCGGTTGGGTCATTTGCGCCAGTGTCATTAACCACTGGTGATTTGAGCCCCGAGGTCCCCATCCAGGGAGGCAGCTAAGTTTAATTCTTAGTGTCTTCATACTTCGCTGCCAGATCACACACTGTCCACCTCGGTGATAGAATGTGAGTAATGTTTTTGGTGATACTATTGATCAAACAAATCATTTCAGTCCCGAGTGAGAAATTAATCATTTCAGTGGTAATAACATCAGGGGGGACGATTAACCTGAGTGGCGTGTTGATATCATTTCAGAAGTGTCGGACCCCACCAATAAGTTGTGCGTCCGCTTTAGACGGTCAACTGTGGGATCGCGGGTGATTTGGTGATCGACAAGAGACATGGTGTACCACCCTTCTGGGCAACGTGTGGGCCTCGAAAAGTCACTTTAGATTTGTCACATTTCTTTTAGCTGGTAGCTTGGATGCATTTATTGGCTGTTGATCAGGTTTCGTGGGCATACAAGAGTACACATGCGTCAGACGATGTCTCCACGAAACTTTTGTAGTCGAGCTGGCCTAAAAACATGCTAAACGAGATTCAGCTTGGTTCCGGGTGAGTCTCCCTTCAAGACGAAATTGATAATTCAATGAGTATTTCGCTGACCTGCTGTCCTTTTCAGTCAACTCATTTTCATCAGCTAGGTTGAACGTCTTCGGTTACACCGTCCGAACAACGTGAAGAGCGCACATATATCACAGTCGACTTGCCAGAGCTAGACAATTCGATGTTGGCACTGCCCAATTGTAAACATTACCGAATGCAGCCCAGATGCCGCAGATTTATGAAGAAAGCTCCCGCGAGGTGTTTTTTCGGGGGGAGAGGGGGCTGTTTACTGAGTAAACCAAAACTGAAAATCTCTCATGCAAACAGTTTCCAAAATGGATGGATTTCCAGGCACTACGCAGTCGTCTCATCGTCGAGACAGACACGGGAACATGTTCGCTTTCGTCATCAAGAAACGAAATGCAGTACATAACTTCGCATTTGAAGACATTCAGTTTACAGTCGGACTGGAGAAGACACTTGACTACTACTCTTGCACATTTTAGTGAATAGGAATGTGAATAAGACTCACAATATGATTATGTTGAATTAGAAATGCAACCGTTCAAATCACAGGAACAGAGCCACTTAGAACCTATCTAATAGTGCGGAGACACATTGCGGCACGTGAGAGCTAAGGAAGAAGACAGCCCTTTATTCTGAAACAGGCGGTGCCCAAAAAATTTAATTAAGACAAGATTTGGGGAGAGAAAAGTCAGTTGCGGAAACGGCAGGAACAAACAACCGAACGGATGGTTCTACATTGAATATAAATATATCTGAACTAACTGTCTGGTGTTCGAGAAATACACTCATTTGCAAACCAATTTAGTTTTCACGAGAGACTCAACTGAATCTCTTGTTTATGATATTCTACAACTGAATGTGCTGCACACAGGCCGCCTCATGTTTCACTTAGCACGATATTCGAGATATCGCAGTATATTCTCACAAAGGAAGCTTCTCACAAGTTTGCTGAAAACTCTTCGACAGCCCACGGCCGGTTTTACCCTTCTTGGGGCTCATCAGGTAGAGATTCAGTTGAGTCTCTCGTGAAAACCCAGTTGATTTGCAAATGAGGGTATTTCTCGAAAATAGTTTAATTTGGGTTCAATTAGATAATAGGGTTGATGAAAACTCGGGGACTACGCCTACCTGATGGGCTCCGAGAAGAGCGAAACCGGCTGTGGGTTGTCGAAGAGTTTTCAGCAACCTTGTGAGTAGGTTCCTTCATGATAATTGTCAGGTCGAAAAGGACTTCTCATGTCCCAAATCCTTAGTCTTACTTTTAGAAGATTGATGAAATCAGAAGGAAAAGGATGCGTCAAATCGACTACGGCAACTTCAACAAGTTCTATGCTAGACAAACTGGAAGGTAACCGTGTACGCGAATGAGAAAATGCAACACGACCATCAGAACACGTGATTCTTTCCTCTTGACCAAGAGGGTCACAAATACAATTCGGAAAACGTAAAAGTGGTGACGTGACAGAAAGGCATGGTAGTATAGGACGGATTTCATCGACTAAGGAGTTGAACTACATTCAATTAATGCACCCTCAGCTGGAATGAATAAGACACCAAGCGGAGCACTCCAGAAGAGGAGACCCCTTGGAGCCATATCAAAAAACCATGAAGTCTGATTCAGAGAGCTACTCAGAGAGAGAGAGAGAGAAGAGGGAGGACAGTGGAGCACCGATCACTGGACGAGAATGGAGGAGAACCAACCCACAGGTCACGTGGTCACTGTGTGATCGGGACAGAGACCCACCGATAGAACCACCCGACCGAACAATCAATCGTAATCGAACGTCTAGCAGCACTTATGTTGACACCTACTCAGTGAACTACCAAAAATACAAACTTACGGCCAACGATGCAGCAATCCGGTGTGTGTCCCCGAAAAGGTCCGTCGCCGGATGAGCGAAACCTCTTTGCGACAAGCCCGTATCCGCTTGACTGAGTAGATCGGGTTGTGTGGTGGAAAGCGAAGAGGATACCCGAATCTCTTCGCGCTCTGAACTCAATTCCGGATAGGGTGAGACTACTCGGCTCACTAGGTCAGAAATGTCTGCGCCAGAGAACAAAACGGCGCCAGTCAAGTCAGACAGGATATCTGATGCTTGTTGTTGCTGTTGCTGTTGTTCTGTGGGGCTTGAAACTTGCACTGATGTATCTCCCTGTCTTTCAGACTGGGATGTTTCCGGTCCGGTTTGTATTGTCGCTCCGGGAACTATGGTCCTGCTTATCTCACTCAAAAGCAGAAAATGTGTTAGCGCACCGTCATCGTCTGCCGCGGCGATCTGAACAGTCGGCGCTCCTTGTTGTTGATGCAGCAACAAGCTGTCCAACTCAGTGTCCAATCTGCCCAAAGAAGCTGTTCCACTAGTCCTAGGCGATCCAGCTGCAGATTTGGCCCGTCGCATTACCATGGAGGTATCTTGCTTTTCTTCGGCGAGCACACCGTCACCAGTCCAGTCTCCAGTCATACGTCGGTAGGTTTCTGTTATCCATCGAAGCGGGTCCATTTCAGAAACCTGTTCGCCCTCCAGTCTCTCCATATTCGTTGCTATGTCCTCTTCCGTCTCTGGCACAGTGTTGGCATCAGTACTTTGTCTACTTCCGGCACTCTCTGTGGTCGTTACGTAGCCACTTGTGGGCGCCTCAGGTAATTCGTCGGCATTACTTTTCCCACTAACCATTACCGCGGATTCTTCCTGGGAGTCGTTGGCAGCTGGCCGCGTCCCTTCGCTTTGTGTACGTTTTAATCCGGAAGAATGACCTAGACTATTCGTCAGACTGACCCCGAGGTTATTGCTGAACATGGTTGCAGTACGACGGTCGGCGGAAGAGGAGCGTAGCTGTAGAGAGGCTGTCTGCAGTCGTTTACTTGTGTAGCTTGAACCACTCAGGAGGGTTGAGTAAGCTCGTCTGGCGGAAGACGGTCTAGGAGGGAAGAACAGAGTCAGACATGCATCGTGGCGACGGCATTCTCAGTTGCTAGATAAAAAGTTGCGAGAATTCTTCAGAACCGTAGGTATATTCGACAAACAATGATAGCTTTGGACATATTTCCACACAATATTCAGAGGAACCACAACGACGCATGAAAAAATCTCGTTCGCTGTGTACAATCAAATTCGATGGAAACGACATTAAGGGCTAGTTTATGGTCTTTCCAATAGAGTTTGCTCTCCTGCAGAGTCTAGAACATGGACAACAACAATTTAGGGGCTTGGTAAGGCTTTCCACGTAAAGGAGGAGGTTGCCACACACAAGTCACTTTTTTAAATCAATTGGAAGAAGTTTGGAACCGATTCAGAAGTCACCGTTTCAGAAGAGTTCGATAAACAATCGGTCGTTTTTATTTGGGCAACGTTTCGCTTTTGACACAAAAGGTTCACCAGGCCAAGTGAGCTGGTCACCAAATTGGCCAGGTTATAAGACAGACGGGGAACCAATATTCAGATGATCACACTAGATCAGTGACGAATGTCAGTTAACGGCTCTTGATGGCTAGTGTGGTTGTCAATAATTCACCTTTTTATTTCTTAATGGTCTTTGTCGGATAAATTTGTCAGTCATTTCGGAAGTAACTCTAAAACCACAGAAAATGCAAAATGCACCATAGGTATGACACAAAAACCCCTTCCCTCTGAGAAATAAAACTAGGATAGAAAAGGGCATTGCAACTAATCATGGGTGATGGGCGCTCTTCGGGAGTCTAACATAAGTCATTACAACGTAGTGACGGTAATTGCATATTAGAAATCACAGCGAATCTGACTAATCACCCTTGCTAGTTGAATAGAAACGATAGGAAAAGCGTCATTTAGGATACGGGCGCATGAATTGGAGGTAAACTGCTCGAGATGCCTGGCCAGAGGTCACGTATCCGATTCCTCTCCACCCACGCGATGAGTTCTAGAGGCTCAAGGGTTGATCTAAACAATCACTCAAATTAATATAACTCTGGTCAAAAATGTTTGCTTTCCATGGACGCGAATTTTATGGTTCGCAGCACTATGATTGCTCATTATTGTACTCCAGATCATTTCTCTCCTTCTGGAGCCAGTGATCGAAAGTTCTAGTGAGGGTCCTTGCAGATTGAATGACCCAGTGGATGTATTGTGTTGCATTAAGGTCTTTTGGTATGATAAAAATATGTAAAAGATCAATTGAATAAAATGGAAGTAGAACATAAGGTTGATGGAAACTCGGGGAGTGCGCCTAACTGATGAGCCCCAAGAAGGGCGAAACCGGTCGTGGGCTGTCGAAAAGTTTTCTTCAACCTTGTGAGTAGTTTCGTTTATGAAAATGAAAGTGTTTTTCCCCAGGAATCTCGCCTTAGCTATCCCCTAAAGTTTCTCAAAGTTCTATTATCAGGACCACGAATGAAACGCATTTTACTGTCAAAATCCATGTGATAACTGCAGCTAAAACTGTTTGGTCTCTGTCTTTCAAACAACACCTGTCTATATCGAACAATTTGAAAGTAACTGAATAGCATTCCTGACCTCCGCACTGTCCGAATTTCGACCGAATCTCCCTGTTTTTTTATCTTATTGATTCCAAGTCACCCTTCTTTTCACGATAACTGTGCCCTGCGGTATTCCCCTTTTTTTTCAAAATGTCCACCGTTCAGCTCCGCTGACCTATAAGATCTTTTATCAGCTGATAGAACGTCTGCTCGTCCCCAGTAAGCTTGTGAGTTCCGGTGTGAGTGAACGGGTGAGGGCCTAAACAATGCCTCTTTTAGGTCGAAGCAACTCTGTGTGTCGTGAAATCCAACACTATAGTACCAGCTTTGATCAGCTTGTTTCCAGAGACGGAGGCACGGCGACAACTGAGCACTTAACGCCGGCACACGTGAGGCATAAGTCAGTCAGTGGTTCTCTCTTCACTCGGCAGTGTTTAGTGTGTGTGTGTGTGTGTGTGTGTGTATGCACTCTGCGCCTGTATATTTCAGTTATTCTTCCTATTTAACATGTTCAACGTATTTGTCAGAGGCGACTAAACGGGTGACGAACGCCTAATTTTCGTGATAGAACAATCTTAGTGTGCACCAATTGTACAGGTCCCACGCGGGTCGTTCTACTGTACGTGCCCAGCAATCCTTTTGTACGTTTGATACAAATTCCAAAAAGCCATATAAAATTATCACCTTGTTTCTCTTGTATGTTTAATGGGGAGGGAACTCGTTTTTGAGACACTTTGTGAAAATTGAGAGTGGAAGCCGGGTTGGAGATCTGAAGTGAACATTACAAAGCAGGAAAAACAGTGGGATGTGCTGTCATTTAGCCAAACACTGCTGCTGCTGTATAATAAACGTTTAAGGAACGATACTACTCAAACCGTAATTCATAAGTAACCTAACAGTTGCTGTATCCGCTGTAAGAACCGTGTATTTGTCGTACAGTGGTTATGGCTGCCACAGTTTCGTTCACCGATGATTCGGAGAGGTGGGGTAGGTAGCTGCGCATTAGAGGCGGGGGCTGATAAATTAGTGCATAAATGAAGCACTGTATGTGGATTGTTAAGTGGGGGATCGGGAAGGGAGCTATGCATTGAAGATAATCGCTTGGATGCATGAGCGCCATTAAGGGCGCGACTGGGCCCTGTCTGATAGTGTCTCTAACCATTGATATGGCCCGTCTGAGGGTCCCCATCCAGGAAGGCAGCATTGACCTATGCAGCTGAGTTTGCTGGTAATGGCTTTTATCTTTCGCTGCCAAATCATCGCTTGAACCCTTCTGTCTCGTCTCTACCCGTCACATGATTCTGCTGAATGGATTCCTTGAAGAAGTCGAACGACTAAGCGCATAACAGGTGATAAATGGCCGACGAGTGTTTCTAGAAGGTTCTTTGATAATCTTAGACCCATTTAGTTTGTGTTGTTTGAATCAAGCAAACAGTGAATTGTTTCTCGGCTTTTATTTTCGCTGCCAAATCATCGCTTGAACCCTTCTGTCTCGTCTCTACCCGTCACATGATTCTGCTGAATGGATTCCTTGAAGAAGTCGAACGACTAAGCGCATAACAGGTGATAAATGGCCGACGAGTGTTTCTAGAAGGTTCTTTGATAATCTTAGACCCATTTAGTTTGTGTTGTTTGAATCAAGCAAACAGTGAATTGTTTCTCCTTGCCTTCTTCTATACACACAATTTAAGACAGTAATTCTTGACTGCAAATTCCAGTAGACGTTTGACACTTTTGCGATTTTTCCCTGAGGAGTCAGACAACTCGAATTCCTCTCCCAGGAACTCCGCATTTCCCACCGTTAATTTCAATTTGCTAGACATGTAGAGCTGCGCGAAAAAAACAAGGGCTCCTGTACATTAGTAGACAAACGACTGTTGGGATAAATAGACTGTTTATTTTCACGACGTTCACGCTTCAATGAAATTTTCAGCAGTTCCGAAAACTGGCAGAACGACAAGGGACACGGAGGGTGAAATCCTGAAACTCCTAACCAAAAAGTCACTTAGTCAATTCTTCGTGCTCACCAGATGCGTGTTCAGGCTTTTCTGGGTCGAAGCTCAACTGTGCCGGAAGTAAATAAGTTTTGGATAGACGTACTACACTACTCATAAGGTTTTCGAAAACTCTTCGACAGTCCACGGCCGGTTTCACTCTTCTTGAGGCTCATCAGGTAGGTGCAGTCCCCGAGTTTCCGTCAACCCTATGTCCTACTTGAGACAAAATTAGTTTAAACCAACCATAAACAAGAATACCAGCTGGATTCTAGGTGAATCTCTCGTAAGACTAGAGTTGTTTGCAATGAGAATGTTTCATTAAATCAGTTTTTTCCAGGAAACTACTCATAACGTTGCTGAGAAATGTTCCGGAATCCACGACAGGTTTTGACCCACTTGAGGTTTATCAGACAGATGCAGTCTCTGAGTTTCGGTCAAACTTATGCCTCGCTTGAACCTAAAGTATACACTATTCACAAAATGTGCGCTCAGTATTCACACAATGGAATTGATTTTCGACAGCTATGAGGTGTCCCTGATGGGCTAAAGCAATCGAACAATTGGGTTAAGGGTACCATTCCAAACCTTTGAACCCTATTTAAGCATCCCAGGGTCTCAGTGATGCTGGGAAATTATTCCACCAGGCGTTTCTGCCAGGGGTGTGATTGCTCAAGCGGACAAGAAAATTTGGTGAGTTGCAAAAATATGAAAGTAGATTAAGAAGGTTTTTGGTTTGGGCATATACGCAACAAAACGCAACATTTTGGCGAAAAAAGTGTTACTCCACACGCAGAGGTTTTGCACCTGAGAGCATCGTGCGGCTAATGGATGCCCAAAAAAATGTACTTGATTGCAAACAAATTTGACTTCAACGAGAGACTCAAACGAATACCAACTGAAGCTCCCGTTTATAATATTTTTCAACTAGATTTGTTCCCCCAGGGGCCATCTCGTGTTTCAATATCTCGATTATTATACGAAATGAAACGTGACATGGTTTTATTTAGCATATTCCGTTGAGGAAGACTATCGAAAACGAGAGATCCAGTTGAGCTTTCCAGTAAAACCAAATAAATTAGATTTTAGCGCATATACACTCATTTGAGAACTGATTTGATTTTTCGAGAGACTCACCTGGAACCAAGCTGAATCACTCGTTTGTGATGTTATGAGTAGTACGTTACAAAGATATACATGTATCGCGAAATCTCGAATATCGTAGTGACTGAAACATGAGGCGGCCTGGTGCGGCACATTCAGTTGCCTGAGAACATCACAAACGAGAGATTCAACTGGGTTCCAGGTGAGTCTCTGGAAAAACCAAATTAGTTTACAAATGAGTGTATATTTGCTAATCTCGTACAATTTGGTTTAAAGTAGAACATAAGGTTGACGGAAATCCGGGGACTGCGCCTACCTGATGAGCCCCAAGAAGGGCGAAACCGGTCGTGGGCTGTCGATGGATTTTCAGTAACCTTATGAGTAGCACATTACAAAAGTTAGATTTTACTCAGCAGGCACAACAGGGAAGACTTCATAAGACAGGTGTTCCTATTGTTAATCTTGGTTGTTAACCACGTGGAAGTAAATGATGCGCAGTACTTCAGTTTTCAACAATTTGTTCGGCATCGACGCAGCAAGTTATTATAATGGGATTAGAGGGAGTTACCTCTCAAAGTTGATTCGGTTTTCTCCGTGCTCTTGAACGTATTCGTGCAACTCCTGTTCCGTACGTCCGGTATACCTAGAATCCAAGACAATACATCAGAAGATACAGGGAAAGAAAGAACGAACAATGTGAAGTACGAAAAAGAAACTGGAAGAAGGATGAGGTTTGGTTTGTGTCACTCACAGGCACAGCCAGTGTGTGCTGTTGAAGGACGAATGAGAACTATTGCTCCATTCGAGGAAAACCACAGACGTAAACCGTGTAGTTGGTCTGCGAGTTGTGTAAATGAGGATACAGTCGCTACTCATGTACGTTTTAGGTTATCAGGGACGGAAAACTGGCAAAATATTCACTGGTGGATCACCGCATCTTGCATCCGTAGATCTTCCCAAAATCCATGTGATGAGTAGCTTAAATACGCTTATTTGCAAATCAGTTTGGTTTACACGCGGGACTCAACTGAATGTCTCGTTTATGATATGGGTTCAAGTAGAACATAAGGTTGACCGGAAATCGGAGACTGCTCTTACCTGATAAGCCTCAAGAAGAGCGAAACCAGTCGTGGGCTGTCGAAGAGGTTTCAGTTTCCTTTATGAAAATATACTGCAATATCTCGAATATCGTGCCAACTGAAACATGAAGTGGCCTGTGTGCAGCACATTCAGTTGTAGAATACCATAAACGAGAGATTCAGTTGAGTCTCTCGTGAAAACCAAATTGATTTGCAAATAAGTGAATTTCTCGAAAACAGTTCAATTTGGGTTCAAGTAGAACATAAGGTTGACGGAAACTCGGGCACTGCGCCTACCTGATGAGCCCCAAGAAGGGCGAAACAGGCCGTGGGTTGTCGAAGAGTTTTCAGTAACCTTGTGAGTAGCGCCCATAATCTTGTTACATTTCATTTTGTTAGCTCAAAATATTCTCAGTGCCACGGGGCCCATGGTGGAAAGTTGCCAACGTTGACAACGTAGGCTATAGGACAACGTGACGCAGTTGTGGGCGATAAATGACCAGACACATACAAAAGGAGTAGCTACCTGTGAATGACAGCTGGTCAGCTGTACGTCAAATGTAGAGCTTCTGTTTCAGACCCAATCTCGAAGGGCAAAGTTTACAACCACATTAATTTGACTAGTTGTTGTTGTTAAGCTCTTGAACTGGGGTTGGGTGACTCGTGCTGCTTAGCTGAACGTAACGACTCGGTCATGACGGTTGGTCTAAGAGACTACGGCTAGATCCCATTCCCGGCGAGCCTACTGCAAACTTGTTTGGCCTCCAATGGATGAATGGACTATTTACTGAGAGGTTGGCATCTACCAACTTGGCTTGGCTTGGCTTCGCGATTTTTATTGAGCTCACAATCCCCGCTGGGTACACAAAAGCGTAAGTAACAACAGTGTTTTACACAGACGTCATCTTAGACCTAACTTATAAGTTTGGTCCTCTTAATGTACTGTGTATCTGTAATCATCATGTGAGTTAATGATGTCATTTGCAGAATGAACCAATCAGGGACGGGACAATTGTTAATAGTAGTCCGACATACAGCTGGTTCATGATAGCGCATCTGACGCCTGGGAAACTCCATGCCAAGTCGACTGCACTATCAATTGGTAGTCCATGCTCAGGATGGAAGACCTTCAGCACATGTTGCGCTTGCGTTGTAAAACAAAATCCACGAGTGAAATCTGCATGAAACCAAGTTAACAAGTGAGTGTATCCTTCAAGACACTGCTACTCGTGTAACGATGATACTACTGATTGGGAGGCGTGCGAGTAGTATGTTCTGTTCTTGGAAATTCGCTTTGCGTCTCTTGAAAAGAGGAGATCTGTTGCGGAATTAGTGGAGTCACTTTGTAGTATTTGCTTGGATTTGAGCAACAGTCAATGAGTTTCCAGGAAAGTTCAAAAAGACGCGTTCAAGAGAAGATGAATGTTCAATTTTTGTGGATAAGATGCAAATGAGAGTTTTGCTTCCCTGTCCACTAGTCTGTAACCGGTCAGTTGGCATTTTCTAATAAATAACTCCACAGCGAAGGCCTTCTTNTACAAAAGAAGTAGCTACCTGTGAATGACAGCTGGTCAGTAGCAGTGTGGGACTGTCATTGCGAATCCAGAAACAACAGCTCTTAGAAATTCTGCTCGGTTTCTCTGATAAAACATACTTACACGTGCCTGAGCGCCATAAGAGGCGAAACGTCGTAGCCACTGATCACTCAAGGAGTCCAAAACTCTTTTTCGAATACGTAGAAAGCAATTGGTCAAGTTGTCAATATCACTTACAGTCATCGTTTTGAATCGACACATGCAAATCCAATGAAGTTGCGAGAAAATTCTGGCCAATCATGAAAATTTCGCAGCAAATGACTCAAACGATATTGGTTTTTTAGGGCTCAAATCAGTTATGCAACGGCACAGTTTGTAATTGGGCGAAAAGAAAAAAATATTGGACCGGAATGTTCTACCGGAGAGGAAAACGGGTAAAGGTTACGAGGAGTAACCTTGTTGTGCATGGGTTGGCGGAAGGAGAGCCAGTTGAAGTGGGACTAATAAGAACAAGATGATTCCTGGAGATCAAGAATGCATCGATTAGGGTTTTCGCAGCCACTTAAGAAAACCGGGGGGTTTCGCACGCCGAACGAAATACACCTTTTTCGTTTCTCGTCGTTTCTTTCGGCTACACTGGAATGGACGCAGGCATAAACTTGAGTTATTAGGATAGGACCTCCACATGCTCGCTCATGTCATTCAACCGTAAGCCTATCATCCAGAGCTGATAAGGCTTCCGCCCCCAGCAACTCAGTCGGCCGACCCAACCCAAGTGTCCGTTTACCATTCTCATCCTGGAAAACAGTACTTGATATGGGAGGTATCAGGAATTCCATCAGTGCCATTGATATTTCAATTGTAGGCACTTGGCTGGCAACTTGCACAAACTCAAAAATTACTCACAAAGCATGCAGCCAAGTTCAATTAGTCCCTCATCCATTGGGGGAAGACCACTGGGTATGAAACCGTTGAACACATTGCACAAATAATTACCGCCGGGTAAGAAGGAATAAACGGGATAAGCAATGAGCAAACGGACAAACGATCGATTGAGACCACAATTCTGAACTTCACACACTCATTTTGGATCGAAATTCGCAAAATGAAGCTAGGATAAGCCGTTTGAAATTTCTCCTCCAATTCGTAGCTACCTACCCCACCTCCCCGAATCATCGGTGAACGGAACCGTGGCAGCTACAACCACTGTACGAAAGTACGCGGTTCATACAGCTGATGATGATCTCCACAAGCAAAAGAATTCGGCTCCACCTAGAGGACGGCACACAGACTCTTGCGCTCTGAGGTTTTAGTATCAGGTCACCAAGCGTTTGATCTTCCACTTGCATCCTAAAGAATTCAACATCATGATTGACTAAACAGACTGTCGCATTTTAGTCCAATTCTGTCGTTACACTAGTAATCCATCAGACTAACTAACCAAAACGTAGCCAAGATTTCCGAGTTACAAGTCCCCTATAAAAAATTGACACCATTTGAATTCGCGAATTAGATACTGTTAAGGTCAGTATTGAACAAATCAATCTACCGGAGTATCAACAGAATCCCGACAACCCCATTTGCAAACTAATTTGATTTTTTGAGAGACACACCTGGAACCCAGCTGAATCGCTTGTTTGTGATGTTTTCAGGCAACTGAATGTGCTGCACCAGGCCACATCAGGTTTCAGTCACTACGATATTCGAGATATCGCGATACATGTATATCTTTGTAATCAATTACTCACAAGGTTGCTGTCGACGGATTTTAAGCAACCTTATGAGTAGTACATTACAAAGATAAGAATGCATTCTCATAAAATGCTGATAATTATTCAATGTACGCGACAACATTGAATAAAACACTCCATTTTTAATTCAGGAGTGTCTTTTTCGGGAAACAGCGGACAGGAACGGAAAGGAGGAAGCTTTATTGAGTGTGCACTTTGGGAAGCCGCTGGTAGGACTGNCTTGGGAGACTTAACCCAACTTAACCGGCTGTCGCTTATCACCTGTCTGTGAACCAGAGTAACGCTCATACAAGTGGCCATAATTTTGGCTTGGGTGAAACTCGTAGGCCAAAACATGTCTCATCAGATTCATTCGTCAAAGGCGCACTCGCAATGGCTCAGAACTTACTCGTATCGTTAACGTCGTTTGGATGACATGCATGTATGGAATAAAAACTATCCTTCCCCACTCACCTGACAGACTGACGTTCATTTCAGAGGTGTACCGATCCGAAGCTTTGCGAACTGGCTCATTCTAAGTACCTTGCTAACTCAAAAGATACTGTACACGCAAAAACCACGGATGTGATTTGTACGCGTTTCTTCCTATGATGAAGTCAGGCGATATGGCTGGGACGTTCGCATAGGTAACATAAACTGCTAGATCAGTCGAATCAAATAACATGTTTCAACAGGGATGGTCAAACGAACTAGCGTGCCAGACGTTTATGATTGATCGCCAGTCGGTCGAAGCAGCAAGTTAGGGAGGTTCTTCCCCCCTCTAGAAGGTCAGCACGCCGCTGCAGAGATTGAGGAAGCCACAGCTGGCGAAAGGAAAAGCGCCTTACCCGTGAAGTCGCTTTATAGCAAACAACAACTAAGCAGTTGTAGACAGGAAAGTGAATTGCTCATATACACATAGTTTTTAAAAAGTGGACATTCTCATCGGTCTTCTTGAACTTTCATGGATATTTGTTGACTATGGAACAATTGTGAATCAACACTCCACAAGTTCCGTGATAAACGTCATATTCGATCATAGGCGCGGTGGGGCTTCGAAATGACCGCAACTACTCGCGTGCCTCATCAGTAATGCGCGCCGTTACACAGTTAGTGATGGGACGGTAGCGGCTGCGATCAATAAGTTCAGCGCATTGGCTCACACGTGACAGAGCGGGCTTGATCTGACTGGTGGATGGCACGTATCGTGGGAATCATAATGTGACGAGGTATACAATGAAAAACTTGACCTTTAGATGATCAAAGGTGCCATCAAGAATGATAGGCAGCACGGAGGTATACTTCATACTTGCCACCGATAGGACAATCATGCAATCGCCATCTATTCACGGACAAAGGTTTCTCATCAACAACGTTAACACCGGAAGGAGAAACGAAATCCCACCTACCTGAAGGTGGATCCGCTTCTGGAAAAGCGCTGTCCCGGTTGCGCCTGTTTCGAGAACGCTTGCTCCGCTTTCGGACACCGAAAGAAGGTGTGGTGCTCGATACAGTGTTTCCAAAAATGTTTGCATTCCTCACGTGAGTCGAAGATAAACTCAATATTGTCCTGAAAAGGAGTTTTGCAAGGAATTAGTCATCTGAAAGTTGGGCGGTATGGAATATCTGCGCCCGTCGTAGATGTGGATGAAGCGTAAGGACAAGTATGTACTTTCAGTGAAGCCTTTACGAGCCATTACAAACATAACATGTATGTCGAGATCTAAGATGCTAGAAGGGGATTCTTTTGGACCGTGGAAAGTCCATACTAAAATCGTCTGTCGTTACTCTTCCACGGATTTATGGATGCCAAGTTTGGTTTTGATTAGACCGCTTGTAAGAGGCGGTGATGTAAGCTAACGAAGTCTTGGACTTGCTTCTTTTGCAGACAGCCTCAGTCTTGGTTGGTAAAAACCGTGGTAAAACGTCTGAACTGCTAGTCGTAAAAAGGTAAACGACACTCCTATGCTGCTCATTTGTCAAGTTTTGGAGAACGGCAGCCGGTCATGGTATCAGTGGACTTTTGTATCTAGTGGGTGGGGTTTCTTAATCTGATGAAATAAACGTCTATTCTCGAGATCGGTGTAACTCCATTGCAATCATACGTCAATGAACAGAACACGATGAATGAATCAAGGACCAGCAACTTATATTCTGGATTAGATTTGATCTCCACGGTCCAATAAGGTTGTGTTTTAACACCCAAGCTTTTGACACACTTTTTACAATTGTTCTAGGCCGTTCAGATCTCAGTGAAATTATTTTCTCGCCACCTTTGTGTTTTAATGCCACATTGCATTAGCGAAATATACTCATTTGCAAACAAATTTTGTTTTGCGAGAGGCCCAAATGCAACCCAGCTGATGATGTTTTCAAGCAACTGAATGTGCTGCGCTAGTTCGTCTCATGCTTTAGTCGATATGATATTCGAGATACGGCGATACATGGATGGACGTAATACACTACTCACAAGGTTGCTGAAAATTCTTCGACAGCCTACGACCGGTTCCACCCTTCTTAGGCTCATCGTTGCACGAAGTTGGCGAAATACCCACCTGGAATCCAGCTGAATCTCTCATTTATGACGTTTTCAAATAGAACATGAGGTTGACCGAAACTCGGGGAATTAGCCTACCTGATGAGCCACAAGAAGGGCGAAACCAGTCCTGGGCTGTCGAAGAAGTTTCATTAAATTTGTGAGTAATGTTTGCGTCTAAACACATGGGATTGCTTGATGAAATGGAGCAGTGGGAGTGTCCATTTGCCCTTCTACCCGGTGGTAATGAATCACACCAAAACATAGAAGACTGATGAGAGTAGCAGGGTTATGAAGTCAGCTGCGACAGTGGCGTTAGTTATACTAAAAACTGCATGCATAGGACAGCTAAATAAATAATGAAACATGACGGCCGAAAGCCTCAAACCTAGAAGAAGTTCCCAGTCAATGGTCAGACTCAACTCAAGGGAGTGATTCAACTTAAAGTCGTGAAGTAAGGGCAATAGACTAACAACAAGCAAGCCAACAAGAGCTTTTCTCCAGGTCGACTATAGTAAAGGTTAACTCCAGGGCCACATTTCCACCAAATTCTGACAAGTGAGTGATTCATTTTTGCACAGTATATTGGGGTAGCAATACTACTGGCAAATCGAAGCGAAAAAACAACCCAGCGAATCGAACATTCTCTGAGGTTTTACTTTGCATGCTTGAGGCTAGGTGTTGTCACAAGGTCAACCTGGTTCTACCACGCCGCAAGAGCTTGCGCTAACGCTTGCTTTTTGTATAATCCAACCCCGTCGTAGTTGGTTAGGTGACTACTGGTCTGCTCGTGGAACGTGGCAATTCGATTGCAAATGTGTCGTCATCACTCAACGTGACATCGTAAATGCGCACTAATGTTGTTTCTCCAAATGGTGGCCAAACGTTTGCGAGTAGACTGCCTAGCTCGCCGAACAGATCAGTGACCAGCTGACAAACTGTTAGTAGGTGCACTCAGGCTGCCAACATTCCAACATTTTAACGAATGGGACGATGTAATTGGACCCGGTCCTCAAGCTGAATATCACGCACGCACGCACGCACGCACGCACGCACGCACGCACGCACGCACGCACACACACACGCACGCACAACTTGACAGAAATGTGGCTACAGTTGTGGCCTGAAGTGGGCCATCAAAAGCCTTCATCGTTAAAATATAAAACCTCAAGTTTTGTTTAAATCTTTTGAGGCGACCGTCTAACTGATCGTTTTGGTTCAAGGCCACCAATGCTACGTTTAAGCTGTCCTATTGGCCATTTAGTGAAGCGACCACATTCGCCAAGTCCATACTAACGTCAGTTTTCCGGAAACAGTAGCGATGATATGGATCCCAAATTATTATGCCTTTTGGAAGCGGCCTGAAACAACTGCCGGATGAGGGAAGGCAAGACTCAAACTGCAGATGACTGTGTTCATAGATGGCTGTACTGAACTTGTTTGTTGGATTCAACTAACTTCGAAATGGGTTCATAAGCGGAGTTTTGTAAACCTCAGGCTGCTCCATACGCAGTCGTCGATTTGTATCTGATATTTGGTAGGTAGCCGGAACTACTCTAAACCGGGTCTCATATCATGAGGGGTTTCAGATGGCTAAAATGGCGTCTTACTACGTGTCGCGCGTCAAACGCTTAGATTCTCAACAGGACAGGAGACCAGAGGTTCCCAAGACCTATTGATATCAATTCATTAGATCGTTCAAACGTGATGCAAGGTTTTAAGAACTTGACCGAGTATTAAGCAATCCTAGTCAGCAACAAAATGCATTATAATCATCATCATCATCATTGTCAAGTGTAATAACCGCGTACATGTCGTACAGTGGGAGGTGGGTTAGGTAGTTGCGCATTGGAGGCGGGAGCTCATAAATATGTGCATAAATACAGCACTGTCCTTTGGACTGTTAAGTGGGGTATCGGGAAGGGGGCTATGCACTGAAGGCAATAACTTGGACGCACGAGCGCCATTGAGGGCGTGACTAGGCCATGTCTGACAATGTCTCTAGCCATTGATATGGCCCGTCTCGGGTCTCCATCCAGGAAGACGGGGCAATGACCAGCGCAGCTGAGTTTGCCGATAATGGCTTTAATACTTCGCTGCCAAGTCACTGTTTGATCGCCTCTGGCTCTCTTCCACCCTTCATGTGGTTGTGCGAAAAGAGCCCTTCGAGGAAGTCGGTCGACTGACATACGCAGCACGTGCCCAAGCCAGCGCAACCTATGCAGTGTTGTCACTTCATCTATCGAGGGTGAGTTATTGTTCCCGAATACCATTCAACGAACTTCAGAAGTGCTGATTCGGCGTTCCCACCAGATTCGAACAATGATCCGAAGACCTCGATGGTCAAACGCTGAAAGTCTTCTGACGTTCTTGGAGCGTAGCGGCCATGTTTCTGACCCGT
Source organism: Opisthorchis viverrini (assembly GCF_000715545.1). Classification (NCBI taxonomy): domain Eukaryota; kingdom Metazoa; phylum Platyhelminthes; class Trematoda; order Opisthorchiida; family Opisthorchiidae; genus Opisthorchis; species Opisthorchis viverrini. Next base: position 877,595 of record NW_008751820.1, read on the forward strand.
ATAGTAATATGAAGCGCACCGCAGAATTGTAAACGCGACTCTTGACGGAAAAGCTGATGTCACATATACGTTACAGGTGACGCAGATTCAAAAGAGCTCTCCTGGCCTTCCTAATCCGGATGAAAATATCATCTTTCGCGAGACCACCGGGACTGGTACAGCTGCCCAGCTAAACAAATTTGTCTGCTATCTTAATCGATTCATCCGTGAACTGTTTTTCACAAAGGGAGAAATCTACCTGATGGAGTGGATTTCCGATGGAGGTTTTTACTTTTTTTGTGAACCATAAAAGCCTGGCTTCATTTGATGAAAATATGTGTTGATGATTGTGTTGTAGATTTGGGAAATGGGTTCACTTGTAGAAGATTGATACACAGGAATTCCTAATTAACCGAAAAGCATGTCGTATCCCAACTGAAATTCTGCCCCCACGGATGGACTAAGATGCGTAAAATTGTGTCCAGCAAGCAAGGTTGATTAATCCCGTCAAATTTGTATTCTGCCTGTGTCCACGGATGTACAAACAGTTTCGGCCATTAATTGAATACGCATAGGTCCCCACGAGGCCTGCTCGGGAAATTTCTTCGCAAGTGGATACCGGCCGACTCGAATAAGTTTCCTCGAAGGGCTCTTTTCTCACAACCACTTGCAGGGTGAGAGTGCCAGAGGCGGTCAAACAATGACTTGGCAGCGAAGCGTGAAAGCCACTACCAGCAAACTCAGCTGCGCTGGTCATTGCCCCGTCTTCCTGGATGGAGACCCGAGACGGGCCATTTCAATGTTAAGAGACATTGTCAGACATGGCCTAGTCGCGCC
>NW_008751820.1:879073-903514 GCF_000715545.1 Opisthorchis viverrini
TAATTAACCGAAAAGCATGTCGTATCCCAACTGAAATTCTGCCCCCACGGATGGACTAAGATGCGTAAAATTGTGTCCAGCAAGCAAGGTTGATTAATCCCGTCAAATTTGTATTCTGCCTGTGTCCACGGATGTACAAACAGTTTCGGCCATTAATTGAATACGCATAGGTCCCCACGAGGCCTGCTCGGGAAATTTCTTCGCAAGCGCGGCCGACTCGAATAAGTTTCCTCGAAGGGCTCTTTTCTCACAACCACTTGCAGGGTGAGAGTGCCAGAGGCGGTCAAACAATGACTTGGCAGCGAAGCGTGAAAGCCACTACCAGCAAACTCAGCTGCGCTGGTCATTGCCCCGTCTTCCTGGATGGAGACCCGAGACGGGCCATTTCAATGTTAAGAGACATTGTCAGACATGGCCTAGTCGCGCCCTCAATGACGCTCATACATCCATGCTATTGCCTCCAATGCCGAACTCTCTTCCCATTTCTCAAGTCCACTGACAGTGCTCTATTTACGCACTAATTTTTCAGCTCCCACCTCCTATGCGCAGCTACCTACTCCACCTCCCTGAATCATCGGTGAACGAAACTATGGCAACGACAACCACTGGACGACAAGTATGCGGTTAGTACATCTGACAATGATGTTGATGAACCACGGTCTGGTACGCATCAACTTGGAAAAAAGTCCTTCGCCGTCCAATTATGGAGACAATCAGAGCAGATGTTGCAAAGTCGTGCAAACGTAGACTTTGTCCTCATGTCACCCAACGAAATACTTAGTTAGATAAAATCAGTCAGACACAAAGCTTGAAATATGGACCTATGGGCTATGTCACAAGACCTAAAGCACTTGATTGTCAGCTGTGGAAAACCATATGAGGTAAAGGGGTTACTATGATGAGATGACTATGAATGGATGAATTTGGATGAATTTCTAGAAGTAAATATTGTGCCACATAGAGCGGACATCCGACTGGAACCTGTTCTGTCAGTCTAACTGCATGGCATGAAGCAAAAAGCTGCCAGTTTATCGGAATTTTGACCGTTAGGGGGTCGTCGGAAGCAACCAATGTTCCATAATATCACTCAGTAGAACTCCTCAAATAAGGTAGAAGGGTCAGAGATCTAGCCAATAAAAAATGGAGGAAAATCCAACGTGCACTACTCTTTGTGTGGTATTGATTCTCAACAGAGTTCATCAATTTCATCGCCGTCTGATGGTCCAGATTCTCCATGATTTCCGCGCGACTCATCTCATCGTTTGACACACGTCGACGAATTCCATTATTCCCTTGTGGGCACAACCCCTGAACCCACCGCTACGCATTACTACGTTCCCCAACAACGCACTGATGATGTCATATCGATTGGTGATGAAACGTTTGCAGTCAAATCGCCCAGATCAGCCAACAAGCCAACGACCATCTACCCTGCCTGAGCTACCAATGTTTTCCTCTATACAAAGCTATATTTTCTGCAGCTAATAGGGTAAACTTTTAACCAATAACATTTGCCTCTTGTGTTCTACCCTTGGCCTGCTGCCATGACGAAAGTAACGAGTTTTCGAAAAGTCCCAATTGACGTTAAATGAAGCCGAGTGCCTCAGTTGTATGGGTAATAAAGTACGTCTCAAATAGTTTCGTCCGCTTCTGTAATCACCAAACTTATAGGTTGCGTTGTATGACGAAAGAAAAACGAGTCAAAACTTCTCAGGCAGCTCTACGTATGTGTTAAACCTGCGGAATGAAACCTGATCAGCTTGGCCTCCCGAGAACGACCTTAGACCAACGATCGTCCGGGGATCAATAAATCTACCGCAGTTAGCCAGTCATCAGCGTACCCACTGGACAATTCGGCCTTCAGGGGTTTTATGATACCACTGAAAGACTTTCCACTGACGTATCACTCTGTTCGCTCCACAACGACACACAGACAATATCTCCTCGACGAATGATGATACTACTACCTAGTTGACAGCACAGTGAACAAACCGACGGGCCAACTGCGCAAACTAAGCTACAAACGTTCTCAATGGTCTACCTAAATTAACTCGAGGATCAAACTGTGCCGGAAAATCTTCTCCGTTGCTCGTACAATAAAAAAATACAAAAGTCACTCGTCATATTTACAGTAATGACGATGATGACAGTAAAATGACTGAAGTCGTGCAATTTGCGCTTCGGGGAGACGATGCACTTCAGTGCCCAAAAACGTGTGAATAATTTATAAGCTACTCGCAAGTAGCGAGATGAGAGTAGGTTAAATACAGGATGTAGCATTTAACCCAGTTTCGACGTTTGTAAAACACCGCTAGGTCATTGAAATCAGCGTTGTACGATCTAAGAGCGTCCGAAGGCCACAAAACCACACCAGGTGAGGCCGAATCAAAGGTCCTAAATGTATTACAACTAGGTGCATGCACTTGAGGTGTCAAAACGACACTTCACGCTTTACGAAGCAGTTTCAACCGCAGGATTTTGTGGCAGATCTGAGTTACCTAAAGCGCTAAGCTGACTGAGAATGTGGCAGATGCGGCCAACATCTACCTCCATACCATCTTACAGAAGATTACTCTTGATTCGATTTATCCGAATCGTCTACCCTATAGTAGAAGCGATTTGTGATACACGGGACAAGTGGCGACTTGTGACTTTTCGACCCTGTTCTTTGGACAGTAGCTAAAGGTCACCATCGAAGAACTGGTCCAGATCTACCCAGATATATGAACGGTTTGCCTAAGCAGTGCCGGCAGTGAATATCTTGGACCCTTACGCCGTAAATGGCTGCCAAAAATATCCGCCTCAGTGTTGAATGTACAGAAACGCGATTAAACAAATCGCGGATAGAAGTAAATTCAACAATCCGCTGCACAATTCAGGCAAGGAGACATTTTTACCTGAGCCTTGTGTGAACCATAAATTCGTCTCTATCAGTGTTTTAGTCTACGGTCGTCCCTCGTGCAAATCACAAAGCACTTTCTGTTAGCTTTCGTGTACAGAATTGCCGGACGGTGTAGCTGCTATAACAAGAGCTTCTGACCGATGTGTTCGTGATTCCAGTGCAACATCATAGGCTGATTTCTGTGTCTGAGCGGTGTGATATTACCTCATCTTTGGAGTTTAATGGCAGCTGCTTGTACTCACACAGGAGATCTTGGATTGAAGCACTTGTTTCCGAATAAATATACACAATAGATGAGGAATAAAAAAGTTGATAACTAAGGATGACAGGAACACTCTGCTGGTATGACGCTATCACCTCCTAATTTCGATTTCACTGTAAATGAACTTGTCCCCCCAAAAAAATACTGAAAATCGTCACTCACGAATCGTTCCGGTTGAAGCTTGACCAGGAAGCGTTTACGTTTGAAACTGAGCTTTCGAATCTTGGCCCAAGAGAAGGTGTTGATTCGAATCAGGTTTTGGAACACCAGTATACCCAAGTGGCTGACTGCAAGGTTGAGACCCAAGCCTTCATGATTCTGAACGGGGAAACACTTGGAGTTTCAGTTAGTCAAATTATCAGGTTAGCCAACATGGGGCCCTATTCTGACAACGGTAAAGGAGTGATGACGAAATCTGGCATTCACCGAGGGAGTTCCCAGCATGAAATTGCCACATCCCTAGAACCATAACTAAATGCTCCTTCAGGAAAAAATCGGCATTGGTCTTCAACCTTGGGAAGCCATTCGTCAACAGCGACCAAAATGGCTCTCCACTCGCCTTCCCTCTCCTTGATGAGAGGATACTACATGAAATGGCCTCTTCTTAACTTCATCCCTGGAAACGGATGCCTCCGACGACTTCCAGTAGGAAATTCCTGAGGAAATCATTGTGAGAGGCATTGTTGCTGGTGAAATAGTTCATTTTGGGAAAACTCTTTGAGAGCATCAGTACTACGAACAAAAAAATTCATAAGAAATATTCACCTGGCCCACATTACGCCAGGTGTGGAAACACTCCTCTATGACGAGGAAACTTGTATAGTGGTCAGTCTTTTGGTCATCCAGCCTCAGCGAATCTTTCCAAACCGGACGATGTCGGCACTGAACCCAACAGAACCTCGGAAGCCAACGTAATGTTAAAGTGTCCTTTGTTGTATTTCATACCAAAACATGATGTAGACACACTGGGAGAGCAAACAGTGACCAAAAATAGCATGTAATGTGACAGTCTCAGCAGATTAACCCATCTTAACCGTTTTAGTACTGGTTGAGTGCGGAGTCACGCTTCAGTCGTTTATCGGAGGAATACGTTTCTCATCTCGACAGTGCATACATCTCTGCTACTGTTCATTTACGTCTTTTTTTAAACTATCAAGTGCCTAGGTGCAAGCCAAGAGATTTGAGTATAAACAGAAGCCATAGAAGTACCTCAACCCGTGTGCACTGTAAATTTCAGTGCCATGCTTTACTAGTTGTGTTGTTGAACAGAGTTACATGCCAATCTGAGCACACTCGTCCCGATATACTCCAAATTAAGCAACGTATTCTGGTAAGCCTGACGCTGAAACCTAAGCACATGAGTCGCAGTCATCCCAATGCCATCTAATGGGAGCTATCAAAACTCCGCTTCACAGAAAAAACACCTCCTGATTCGATCTTCCAAATTCAGCAAAAATGACAACCGAGTAGTTGGAAATCTTTCTGACGGCTTGTTTGAACTGCCAGTTCATCCGGCAAAGTCGTTGTGAGCAAAATCTTGGTTTGACCGGGGTCCGGTAGGGTTTCAGTGGATAGGATGGAATCAGGTGAAATGTGTACCAAAAAATACAAAGCAGTGTACGAATGATGTATGGGTGGTCACGCACGAAGCATCAGCCGATTCCTTGTGGGAATAGCAAAATCAGTGAGCTGCCAGATCACGTGGTCGCACTCCTGCTGTAGTGTTTCAACGAATGTGACCTGAAGTTTGGTATACCAGAATTTGGTATCTGGATATGAAAAGTCGTCCGCAGTGGAGGGACCCTGAACCCTGAACCGTCCGCAACTACAGAATATTTGTAGATTGACGGTGGGTGGATCTAGAAAGGAGACAGAAACCGTATTCCTGCAAGGCCAGCTATCCAAAAGATACGCTACGTCTCTATGTGCCCATTTAGTAGAACTTTCATATTTACTTGCAATGAACTGGTACACTTGCTTTCATATGTTTTCAGGCTCATAAGTCGATACTGTTGAATGTTCTGGATAGACGGTCTTAAACGGCCGACAGCTTCCAAGAGAACCAGTGCTTCGGGAGGCAACCGAAAAGTGGTCTTCTATGGGGGGTCTGTGCGCAAGAGAACAGTTTTAGCAGAAACGGAAATTCTCTGGCTTAAGTGGATCAAAGAAGCGCCTTTAAAAGGCCCGTCAACAGTTATTATGACGGATGCGTCATGCAATAGTTGGGTCGAACCAGCCCACATCAAATGAAACTGGTGGAAGTGATAGTATTTTTTTAGCGAAATACACTCATTTGCAAACAATTTTGGTTTTGCAAGAGACTCACCTGGAACCCAGCTGAATCTCTTGTTTACAATGTTTTAAGCAACTGATTGTGCTGCACCAGGCCGCCTCATGTTTCAGTTGCTGCGATATTCGAGATATCGCGACATGGAAGTAGTGTATTACGTCTATGAAAGTAGTACTTTTCTTATAAGCTAAGCAAAGCAACTCACGTGGAAGCTTTCCAACGTTCTATGTATTTTTTTAAACTAATGGCTAACAAGATGTCATGTTTGTCGTATAGAAAGCACACGGTTTACAGTGTCAAATCAGTTCAGAGTGAACAAGTTGACAAGAAAAACTATAGACTGGTAGACACGCCATTAAGCGTGCTTTTGCAGACAACACAAAGCAGTGATGTTGATGACGATGATTGACGTAGCTACAGGTGATTCAACTCACACGAACAAAGTGAAGACGCAGTCCGTAGAATTCCACCTTTCGCGCGGTGTCCAGAAGCGCCAGATCGGCCTCAGACGGAGACAGTCCTCTGGAAGTGGAAAAAGGTAGATGTAGCGTGGAGAAGACAAAGTGCAGTTCACTTATCGGATACTGTTACTTTATGACTGTTTCAGTGACATGATTTAGTTGAGTTGAAAACGTCGGGAGACGAATAATATATGATACAAACCCGAATTTACCGTGTAGAGAAAGATGCTGATTCTCAGAGTGACAGATACATGACTCACTAGCATACTATGTACGGGAGCGAACTGAAGACGAGAATCTGGATCAATTAAAAATGACGATGATGAAGCTTGGAGATATCAGCATCTTAGTATTGATTTATTTTCTTCGCGTTGTATAACCAGAACTCTTTATTTGCATTGATTACCTCGGTGCTCCTGGCGTATACTTGCATGACCGCTTCGCGACAGCATTTACCGCTGAGTAATTTATGAAGAAGACTTTGACGGCATTGAGGATGATGACGAAATTGTTTTCGTAAGACTCGAGTGGCAGTTCGTATGCTGGTCCCTCTAGAAGAAGTTCATTAAGTAGGGCTTTAATCAAGTAAGTCTCTATACACAAAGTAGGTGGTCCTCCGATCCGTCGTTGATCTCTCAAACTGTCGACAGTCCTCAACTGCTCAACCACCGTGCACCTGTGCACCGATGACCTTAATCTTCATCAATGTTAATACCCACGGCTAGAGGATCGACTGATACTTATTTGTTGGCGTGGTATCGGGAATAATCTATGAACTGTAGGTCCGTTTATCGGTCACCTGTCGGCAAATGTCAACCTACCTTGATTCCATGAAGTGAAACTTAGTGACTATTTGGCCACAAACTAAAGGTGACGTGATAAGCACAAGTAAACTTTAGTTAATATCTTGTTTGACGGCATTCAGTAAATAAAAAATCATTCAGCTGCGGCACCCTTTCGTTGTCTAACTGCCATGCCACCTGAAGGAACTATCAGGGCTGCGATACTGCCAGGTTACCAAAGCTCAGACGGAATTCGAGAGTTAGGGGTCAGCTTCAAACCACGAGTCATCCGGTCAGTAAATTCGTGCTCGACATCTCGCCTTGACTTTATGAGAAAACATACTTATTCCGGATAACAAAAAAGCTTGATGGACAGTTCTATGGAACCTAAAAACAAATGTATATCTCCCAGGTATCACTTGCTCAGAATTGTGCCTAAACTGACGAAGCAAGATCTAAGAAAACGTTAAAACCTAAACTCCGTTTCTCGCAATTATGCGTGCACCTGTGAATTGAGAAAAACAGGTGTAACGAATATTGACGTGTATAAGCTTGCTCACATCCCTAATCAATGTCGGTAAACAGAGGACTATGAATTGCGCGCGTGAATGTATCTGCAGCTTACCTGGAAGTGAAAGTCAGGATTACCTTAATCTGATAGAATTTACATAGTTACGAAGAGTTGCGGGAATCCCCAAGTGTGTCGACACTGACTATACATAGGTGTCGCAGATGACGTCTAGACTGCTGAGGACTGATGAGTAGCACAGTCAGTGCAATCTATCACTTTCTGTGACCTGAAGAGTTCCGGTAAGAACCACTAAGTAACTAGAGTTCTCTCTGTCAAATAGCCTGGAGCAGAGGATGGACCCGTAATACACAAAAATGTCTGCATAAATCGGAATTCATTGACTGCATCGTTATTTCTGGATAACCAACTGGACAGGAACTTATGCAGCTTGTCGTGACACGGTCCACAATCATCGGCAGTCTAATCAATCCGTGTCATTGAATCAACAGAACTGTTTTGTACTCTATTTACATTCTAAGGTGACTTTTAAAGCCATTGTCTAAGCCTCAATGATGGTGCATCATGGGAGAAACCTCTGAGACTAGAAAACTTCCGCCCGTAATCAGCCAAGCAGTTATATCATACAGTTATAACTTACATGTGCGCTTTGTGAAATTCCATCACCCTTTGCAATCGGTCATCTGTAGGATCGTGCAATAGTTTCAGGGGACGAAGATATTCTATTGTGTGGTATTCTTCTTCCAAAAAATCACCGATTTCCGCTAAACAAGATGACAACAGAATAGAATTCGACAAGGTGATGTGGGCGAAACAGAGAAGCAACAGCAAAAAACCGAGCTGAAAAAGGGCAGGTTTTGTCTACAAGTTAGCCGACTGTTTGCAATACAAAGTCAAGCCAATCCCATGAGACCGAGAATTTGGATGAGGGTGGGCGCGGAGCACGCGCGATTTTATTCCAGCCTTAGTTGATTTTCCAAGTTTCCAGCACACTTCAGAGTGATCAGATCAAATAAAGAAGAATTTGTCATCCACTTTTCAAAAAAGGGTTGAGAATCAAAATCATGGTAGCTGAATGATACAGTGAAAGAAAGCTCTGATAGCTATCTGAACCTGTATAAGCGAGATACCCGGTAGTGGCGCAGCGGATAAAACACATCTCTTGAAGTCCCTAGGACTGACTCAGCCTCAAATTTATAAGATTCGCTTAGAAGTGCGCGTATTCCAGTCTCCCTTTTCAAACTTCAGACTAACCGGTGTTCCTAAGGAAGGGGATGAAAGGACGAGCGTATTTGTACTGGCTGTTCGAAAGACCACAAGTTTGACCAGGATTCAACAGTACACAAGTTCAACATAAAAACATCTTGTTTATGTCAGTGATTCTCGACAGCGTTCACAATATGTTCACACAAGACAAAAATCGTCAGTTGTCCAACTAAGAAATGAGGTGCATCAACGGCGAAGCAAAGCTCCAGTTCATATGGATTTAAGGATATATTTGCCTTGGAAACAACATAGCAACGCACAGACCCCCAAAGAGGCCAGTCTGAAATTAATTAGCCTGCATTGGAACTTGACAGTTGTGAATCTCAGAAGCCAATTCCTAGAATGATTAATGTGGAATTCCGTGGCCTCCAAGAATAGATTCATAAAAGTACTTCTCTTTCCATAAGCCATTCGAGAAGGCAGGATCTGAAGGGCATGAAAAATTGCTAAAAGAACAGAACGGACTAGAATGCTTAGGCAGCATTTCGGGAAGTGAAACAAAACTGAACGTGTGTTCAACTAGAACAAAACCAGACTGGAAAGGTTCTTATTACTGCGAAGATTGCGAAATTTACTATTCACCTTAGATGATGTAACTAGTTTCGTAGCTCTCAGGGGGGAGGAGATAAATTAAACTACATGAAGAAAATGGGCAAGAGAGGGAACATAGGGTTTGTGTGTTCATCAATGACAAGAGGAGACTGAACGGAGGGATGGACTACACTCATTTGCAGATCAATTTGGTTTTCACGAGAGGCTGGAAACTCTTCGACAGCCCACGGCCGGTTCCGCCCTTCTTGGGGCCCCAAAGGTAGACGCAGTCCCCGAGTTTCCGTCAACCCTATAATCTACTTGAACCCAAATTGGACTGTTTTCGAGAAATACATTCATTAGTAATTCGATTTGGTTTTCACGAGAGACTCAGATGAATCGTTTATGATATGGCGGAATATTTTCCGAACTGACTTCCTCCCGAACAATGATGCGGCTGACCTACCTAAGGACTAAATCAGCTGTTACACCCCTTCGTGTCTAACCGCCATGTTACCCGATGAAAGCACGAGGACGCCAGGTTGCCCCCGGTCTAGACAAGAGATGTCGAGAGGCAGATGTCCGGTTTGAAACACAGACCGTTCGGTCAGTAAATTCGCGCTCCGACCACTGAACCATCTCGCCTCGTCGAGAAATAAAAAGGCCCCAAAACACAAATCAAACTCATCAAGATGGTGAATTCATTCTCTCCGTGACCGCAAGTATATCAATGAAACAACTCCATAGAATTTGTCTCGTTTTGTTATTTTTAGCGAAGGAACAGGGTTAATTTATACCTAACGAAGCAGCTGATTGATTTAATTTGAGTGCAAGCTATTTTCCGTAGTAGCTTCTATCATTAGTGGAAAATTTCATTATTCAGACTATTCTCTTATAAGTTTCAGTACCTGCGCGAGCGATAATCAACGAAGAAAGTGTCTTACAGGCAACACGTCGGCATTAAATGAACTTTTGGAGGGTGAGGAGATGTTAAGGTCTGCTAGTGAAAGTAGCTTGTAGTGAAGGGTTGGAATATTGTTCGGTTTTATCCTAACTTGTCAACTGTCACGAATAGTTGCGGTGAACCCAACCTGGCTACAAGCAGCTAATTACCGGTGTAAGTAAGTTTCATTCGGGCTGAAGCACCACTGATTCTTTCAGAAGGACTTGGTAAACAAACGGTAGATTTTAACTCAGCAAGATCTTACACAACTGCTTCAGCGGGCCAGTTGAGCAGGTCACCAGGTCGGCCACCACTTCGCTCATAATCTGGTCTTAAATGACTCCTCAGGAGTCCACTTCTCATATGAAAAGCCTACCTAAATTGTTCGTCTTTTTTTCACTTTCAGTCCGGTGGGGAACTCTCACCGATGTCATTTTTCAACCACGGATACAGCAACCCTGAGCTGCTTGCCTTAAAGTGACTCTAATCATAAGGTGGAAAAAAAACTTGTCGACTTTACAAGTGTTATCTAATCAGGGAAAATGACTTTGTATATTTTTATTTCTGAAGTAGCATAAGTGAGAACCATTGGCAGGATGACCGGCTGTTATTTTGAAGACTTTCATGGAAGGATTGATCGGAATCATCAATGCAAACGAGCTTTTATCCAGGCGGCTAAGCACGTCTAAACCAATTTACATTTCAGTAATCAATAACTAACCTGTTAGATACATACGTAACTTGTTCGGTACAGTATCTAATCGCAAAAACGATGATTTTTCGACCGATTTAGATGGGAATGCGATACATGCTACCTACTGAGATCCAGCAGTAGACGGGAATGGTTGGAACAATTAAGCAGTATTCTCACATGCGTATAAAGAAGGTGTTCAGCTGAGTATCGGGTAATGAGAACCGCCACAAGGATTTAAGCTGAGACGAGGTCTGAGCAAGTGCTCGTCTACACGAACTCTGCATTCAGTGTTCCCCACTGGGCCCCTATGAGCTTGAAATGGCTCAGTTGCTAACGGCGGATTTACTGACCAGAAGATCCGTAGTTCGAGCCCAACCTCTGCACCTTCACTGCTCCTGTCTAGGCAGCCTGACAATATCTCAGCCTTCGTGCTTCCTTCGGCTGACCTGGCAGGATTTGTAACAAAATTCTGAGTAAACGAGTACATCGTACTCTAACCTTTGCTCGGTTGGCTATCACGACTGAGTTGCTATGAGTCTCCTAGTGATCCACCTAACATCAAGAGCATTTACCAGCAAGAATAGCTTAAGCGGCTACCCCCAATTAATGATCTGTTTTCAGGATGTCGGTGAATGATTTTCGCCATACCGATAGAGGCGGACAAAGCATAGCTACTGAACACCAATCGCTCAAACATAAGATAATAATAGCACTTTTATTAGGGTAACTCATGAAGGATCAACGATTCACAAAGCTCTCTGCAGTGCCCAACTTCCGTGACGGTCACTTTCAGACAGCTCATCAGTGGTGGATCCAATGAAGTTTCACCATATTTTAGTATCAAAAAGCTGACAAAGTGTGTTTGACTTTGTAGCAAAACAACTCTGGAACACTGGGTTGTACTAGCCCACATGGTGCAAAAAATCAAAATATCGTTAAGGTTTGAGAGGTCAGCACGTTCCAAAAAGTTGCATGATACCCTGCTCAGCAGACTGTAGAAATTGTAAGGCAAACGTTCATATACTTTATCAGTTGAAGCCGGAAACGTTTATGGTAACGTCCTGGAGCGCCGATTCTCCTAGAGCTTATTACAGCCATTCCTCTGTATGGAGGTCCATGGAAGAAGTAATCTGCATGGGATTATCCTTTATGTGGCCATGAAAATTCTCCTTATCAGATGGGCTTCCATGACGATTCACTCGATATTTTTTCGGAACTAAGTAAGTATGATCATCGGACTGGTTTCATCGCTCTCAAGAGCAAGTACAACCTCCCTATAGGGACCCATGTTTCCCAGAGGGAGTCTCAACATTTTCTGATCAGTAAATTTAAGAATATCGCGCTTTCATTATCAGTATTTACATCGACGAAGAAAGATTAGGCGAACAAACATGCGTTTTTTATCAATTCATCAATTCATCGACGTAGCCGTATTGACAGCCTATCCATACCTGAAACTTGAAGTCCCCAAATGCTGATGGGATCTTTCATGTCAAGGTTTGATGCTCGCAGTTTGCTGTTCGGGGTGAAGTTTGCCTACTTCCTGTTATATCTGTTGATTCGCCAATCTGTTGTATCTGGCTGCCGACCCGCTCCAGTGCCTAATGCCGGAAAAGACTCACAGAAGGGAACGCAACGGCTGTATTCCGAACAAGCGAGTGCGAGAGCGTGAGTGCGTGCGAGTGCGAAAGTACAACTGTCTCCAGCTATTTATTGGAGAGACTGTCTGAACTTAGTCCAATATTGGCGCACGCGGTCTGACTTTGGTACGAGGCTGCGACGTGCTGCATATTGCGGGGGCGTTTTCTGACGCTGATCAACGCTGATCTCGCTGCCGGCATTGATACAGGGCTTTGAAGCGCAGTATATTGAGGGGGTGTTGTCCGTCTGGTCAACACCTAGCGGAGCTGAGAGTCTCAGTAGACTTCGGGCACTCAGTGGTTGCTTTCAGGAATTTTACCTTCCTGATACTCCTCCCGTGAAGCAGTAATTTAGTTCTGGTGCAGATTATGAGATAGGTGTATTTCTCAACTGGATGCATCATTCGCACTGATACACGAAGAAGCGCTTCACAGTGGGTTACAATGATGCTTTAGAGGAATGTACAGTTCACTCTTTTTGGTCCTCGAGTCATACTACTCTCCATGATTGAACCACATTACAGTGCGTTTCGAAGGTAGCATCGATCTGCTGTTCCAAGATCACGAGCGACAGCTGGTTTAGCCAAAACAACCTTCCGATTCCTAGCTGCCATATCGTCCGAAAGACGTACGAGGACTGGGATACTGCCTAATCGCCCAAGCCGAGCCAGAACCCGTGACGATGCCGGGGTTGTATTTGAGCCCCAGACCTTCCGGTTAGTATAATGGCGCCTTAACCACGGAGCTACCTTAAGTTCTGAAAAAAAGGTGGTGTCAAAGAGAAAAGATGGCAGACAGTCTGTGGCAGTTAAGCGTCAATATGTATCCACGACGTGATGATGATCGACAGATGACCACCGTGAGATTCTCATGCTGATGACCACGAGCGCAGGACTGCCAATGAGGTTATAGCGGAGGTATCGGATTGTTGGCTCGCAGCCGCCTTAGATAAAACGGATCTCCTATATTGCTTCGGATTTTGTTGAAGCATGGCCTTGCGAAACGGTTAGAGCCTTTACCACGCGACCAATTGATACCGACACATGCCGTTAGGTTATTCCACACCACTACTCCTTATCGCAGCTGATTAACTTCCTGTCTCTAACCTTTTTCGAGAGTCCCGTGCTGTTATAGCGGCGTGGGTAAAATTTCTGATGTCACGATCCTGGAAAAAAGGTAGCAACGATGATGTCGGTAAGTGCTTTCAGCGCGTGCCATGGAGGTAGGCACAAACCGTTCAGAACAAGCGTGTAAGGCAGGGGGCGGGACTCTGTAATCTCATCGGATGTGCAGCTGATATGTTATGGGCTCGGATGTCCGGATGACCCGAACTACACCCCAAACGTTCAGCTGTAGCACCCTTTCGGTGCCTCACTACCATGCCACTAGAGGGAATCACGAGGGCTACATACTGTGAAGTTGCCCAAACCTAGACAGGGGAAGTCGAGAAGCAGAGGTTGGGTTCAAACCACGGACCTTCCGGTTAGTAAATTCTCGCCCCCCCCCAACCCACATACGGTATGCATGTTCTGGAGTAACAGTGCCCTTACAATAACGGGTAGGCACAAGGAACACCTAACAGTAGGACCAACTGCTGTTAACAAATCGTTTTAGTGATTACTGTGTTTTGTAAAAAGAATGTTGCAATCATTCCAAAATATGTCCACTCTAGAGAAGTCTTACTTGAGTATTTCGGTCGAGCTTTGTCAGTAATTGCTTTCGTTTCCCTAGGCAATAAGCCACAGCGTCACATGATACAAAACTCAAATTCTGTTCGACCAGGTGGATCGAAATTTGCATTTCCGCCTGTTGTCCTTCAAAATAACTCATTTCTTCAGAATAAATTACCTACCGCTAATGTGTGAAATGTCGCATGTGTCTGTGTGTGTGTGTGTGGGTACAAAATTGACTAGCTAGTAGAAGTGGATTGGGTAGTCCGAGTTTTAAGATACTGTCAACAACAATCGAAGTTTGGATTGCTGAGTGGTTTTTCGATCCCGAGAGTGTTAGGAAATTAGGTGTGATAGTCAAACGCAAAGACCGGAGGTAAGATAGACATATTAGTAGCTACGGTGCTTAGAGGTTGTGATACGTTAGACCAAACGAAGTAAGTGCAAGGACAGATGAATAGCCACGGCGAATCTACAGGAAGAATATGGCAGACGGTCACTATAAAAGTAACACAATCAAACTTTGAAAGTTCCCCTAATCAGTCCCGGACTGTTGTGTAAATTGTATGCTGACATCCAGCTTGGTTGAGAAGGCTGTGTGGGACACTTACACCTGTGAACAAGTTTCGTGAGACTCAAACCGTTCGTTTATCTGTGTGTACCTGTGTGTCTGGCACTCGTTGTTTAGTCATTATTCTGGCTGGTGGATCTCAGCAAGCTTGTCACGGGTTCAAACAGATGTCAGCCTTCCCCAACATATAGCTTCCAACAGACCACTTGTGACAAATCTTATGTGTACAGGGTATCGCGCTCGAAACTGGTCAGCGATCAAAGCGCAACGCAAGACGACAGAAGAAAAAACCACTCCACATGGTTTTTTACAGCTCAAAGTATGGTTTCTTACCCACAGGAACCAGCTTCGTTCTTCTGGGAGCTTCCTGGTAAGCTGATAGGCTGAAATGGGACTGTGGGCTGCAGTAACTAGAACGCTGTTCCGTAGGGCACAACAATGCCATGACGGCAAAGCGGAGCAGCCCGACAGGCAACTGGCTTCCGTAACAAGTACGGCAGTTATAATCGACGGTCTTGAGGAAAGTACTAACTAGTAAATTCAGTCTGTTTGACAACCACCGCCTTCTTGGATGGAGACTCAACCTATCACTAGTCAATGACATCGGCAGACACAGCCCAGTCAGTGGAGCTTCTGCATCCAAGCTATCACACTCACAGCGTGGCTGACAAATTTCTTGGTGCTTCAAATAACTTCCAAACCGACTAACTGATGATGGCATCGTTCCCAATGTTTGGGTGTACCTCCCTATACATCTTAAAGGCTATGGCAGTGCAGAAAATATGCCAAAAACGTCGCAGTTGTCAAAGCACTTCTCTGGCTACCGATCAAAGACTCTTTAAACTGCAGTAACACCCCTCGGACAAAACTCTCAGTATAGAGAGGTCAAAGTGGTGACCGTCAAGCGGGACTCGGGCAAAAGTTCTTCTCCAAAGCCAAGTGAAGCTCTAAAGTACACCAAAACGGTGGAACAAAGACTCCCAAACAGCGACCGCCAGTCGCTCTAGAGCAGCGTATATCATTGAGGATGTTGGAAGCCAGTTAATAACCATAATTTAGCATTTTAAGAAGGTCAAAATGGCTTCCAATGTGGCGATAGATTTACACCTCGGGGGTATTTGTGGAAATGTGCAGAGTCAGGTCACGTCGACCGCAACCAAACCGACCAAAAAGTAGTCGCCCAAGGGTGTAGATTGTTGTGAAGGAGCAAGTTAGGTTGGCTGCACTGTAAGTGAATGAGAAAAGACTACGGGAGTAAGAGGCAAAGCAACCGAAAGCCTTGTCTGCTCCCAGTCATGTGAAAATAAAAGGAGAGCCATACGTATAACGGAGAATAGGAATTGATCAGATAAAGCATTTCTATTGGCACAATCCTACACGGCAACTGTTTATTGTCAGAGTGACGGTTTGGACTCCTCAAGGTCTGAGCATAACTATGATACTTAGGCGGTACATGACAAAGGCGAAAATGATGAGTTCCAGTCCTTGCAAAGTTCGGTTATCTCCAGGAAAATTCAGAAAGACGCGTTCAAAGAGGAGATGGATATTCAGTTTTTGTAGACAAGATGCATATGAGAGTTTTACTTCCCTGTCCAATAGTCTGCAACTGTTCAGTTGGCACTTTCTAATAAATAGCTCTCCGTTGCGAAGACCCTCTTCGTTTCACCGGTCTTACTCTCCTCGAGGCCCAACAGCTTGGCCTTTAAGCGGGACATAGGGTCGAAGACCAGCTCGGTACTTCGGCTGCCTGGCGGTCCCTGGCTCAGCAGCAAGTTGAGAAGCATTTAGCAGTGCATTTCGTTGGAATATGTCCACCTGAGCTTTTCGTAAACATCAGTGGAATTCGCAAATGAGGCTTCTTCGCCAGTCTTGACTGCTTCCTGCTCACCGGTACAATGTGGTGTAAATTGTACACATCACGTGTTCATAACTCAAAATCAACTCATATGCACTAGGCCAACTCTTTTTGCTCTGATATCCTCTGAGTAAGCAACCAGTGCTTTTTATCCTTTTGGATGGTCGGTTGTTTTGATTGGTCGAAAACTGACCAAACAGGTGAGTGGTGCACAGATCACCTGGCCAATAATTGGAGCCTATTTCAGTCACAAAATAAATCATCCATTCTGAAACGTTGATTTACTCCAATTGAAAGGTTTTCACCTTTCTGGAAAGTAATACTTGATTGGTACAAGTGGTGGATGGTGAAAAAAAAATAGCCGGTAGAAAAGCTGGACCGGGCTGTTTGGTACCAAACTAGTGTAGTCACCTTATTTTTTTTCGGCGGATGACATAATTTTTGTTACCATTCACATCAAGACACGTGCTACCTTACGCCAAATACTGGCAGGTCTTATTCCAAACTCTGCTTATCACTTGAGACGAATAGTCAGCCCGAAAATTTGAAACCACCTGATAAATGAACAGGTCTTCCCACCCAACCAATTAGAATAAGGTGCATTCTGGTTTTCCTCACTTTCATTTAACCAAAATTTAACCGGTGGTCATTTGGTTATTTATAAAAACTTCACTAGGTGTACTGCTTGACTCATATCATTAACCTCTTCAAGAAGAGGCCAGCATCCTGAACAAAGCACAGTTGTGTTATCGGACACCAACAAACTAGCGAGTAATGCTCAGACTGGCGGCATCCCCATTCCCCTTTCTATGTGGCCACATTCCACCTCAGTCTACAAACGCAACACACTAATGAGTAAGTTGCTGATAACTCTCTGGCAACCAATGACCGGTTTTGTCCTTATTTGGCTCATCAGGTTGGCGCCAAACATTCGGTTTCAGGAGAGGGATTCATCTAGAATTCAAGCAAAGCTCCAGAGGAAAACAAACTAGCATCCAAATGATTGTATTTGCCTTAGTCTAAGAGAATAACATGAACATTAAAGTCACTGACAGGAGCTGAAATTTATCAGACATGCGTTCAATGCAGTTTTGTGAGTGGAGACACTACCGGGAGCGAAGCATCCTGTTCATTCTTCGGGGGTATTCACTACACAAGAGTGTGTTCCTAGGAAGTGAACTAAATGTACACGTGCGTGTTCACGCAATTCCTCACCTTGTACAACGTACGACGCAAGTAGGGCAGCAGTGTTCTCGCTGCAGAGCAAAGTACCCGTGACCAAATCGCGTTTGACTTGTAGTGCAAATAAGTACCTGAAACGAAAATGACCGGGAAATGTTTTAGGACTTCTCACCATTCAACACACAACTATGAGAGAATTATTTCCAACTCTCAGTCAGAACACAATCTTGTTTAGGGTTTGCTTGAACTTCGACACTCCAGTTCGGATGAGGGATTACTGAACTCAGGCAATTGGTCGCGGGAATATGCACTAACTAGAGATCTTTTGGTTCAAATCTCAAACTTTTCTGTAGTCTGTAGAGCCAAGCACTGCGTGAAAGATTATCCAGTCAACATGCGTATAAAAACGTATTTTGGATTACATTGCGACCCCTGAGTAGGGAAAATCTTCACCGCGGCAACCATGGCTGCGGATATCCTGATGGGAGTTCGCTTCGTCACCGGTCGCATCTTCCCTCTCACAAGTGCAAGAATGAACTATAAGTTAATTCGTTGACAGGTGCCCTGGAGCTACACAAACCATAGTGTCGCACTTTCGACAAAATATTCTTTTTTGCGGAAATAGTTTGGGGACTTTCTAATACTGATGAATCCCAGCAATCACTGTCAAACCCTTTGACTGCAAAGAGAGTACAGCAACAAGCTGATGGATGCAAAAAATCATGGCAAATTCACAGCTCAAATTCTAGCGGAAAGACTTGTTGTGTACATGTGGGTTATATAGACCGGAGTAGATGCAAGTTCCGGCTAAGGGCCCTGGCTCTACGTCGCGTAACATCAAAACTCCAAGAAAGGTCAACCAATGGGGTTGCAGATAGTTGTGGTGACTTTCAAGAGTGAGGAAGCGTCATCTCAGGGGTTTGGTGATAGCAGACAGACACGGATAGAGTAGACATGTAAGCCATCTACTTCCTATACTCGAGAGGTGTTCACCCCATGTGCAGTGAGATTAATCGCATCCGGAGCACTTTTGACTGGCCTGTAGTATAGGGAAGTTGTTCGGGTCATTGACTTCACGTGAAGGTCGTGAACCATAGACCCCTTGAATTAAAGTGCAGACGTCTCTGCTGAACCAACAAACTCCACTTACGCACCTCTTTACCTCTGCAAGTTCTAAACACATTGGATATCGGAAATATTTAAACAAAAAGCACCTGAAATAAAGATCAACTTGGGATGCGATCAGTGGAGTCGATTTGGTCTTGAGAAAGACATTTAATGTGCTCTCTAATCTCTACTCCTCAAACCAATTCTGACCGAAAAATCTGCGCCTTTCGATGTGCTTTCTTGAGATTTAAACGTCGTATATTGAAAGAGACCGCAGCGAGGCAGGTCCACTTTCATTCCCACGGTATTGACAATTGAAATCTCGCTTCTTAAATTCTATCAGGCAATTAGATGTTTTTGCAACGAATACATTTGAATACATTCTCTCTCAATTCTCAAACAAGGCCCGGGGAGATGATGCTCAATGGAAAGTGGCCTTCAGGAGAAAGCTGTAAATAAATCGTGCCTGACGAACAGCTTCATTATGGACTGCTCAGAGGAGTAGTTCTCTTCCGAACACGCCTCTCTCCTGCAGGGTTATTGTAACCCATTTGCCACTTGTGAGTCTCGGATCTCGGGGCAAATCAAAATGAGTACACCGCATAGTTCAAATCAAGTCTCGTCGCAGATAAATTACGAAATCAGTCAAACAGTCAAATGACCAACTAACCTGGTGCACTCCTCGTCCAAGAGATTCGGATAGGGAGTATAAAATTTGACACCAAATCTAAATAGAAGATCCCGACCGGGGCTGATTTGCCGCAAAATGGGCTTGTCGTGATCAAGCCAACACTAAAAAAGGTAAGAGAAGCCACGGTGAAAGGAATGTCCTCGTATTCCTGGGTTAGCCAAAGACGGACTTTGTATCTTTGCTACCAAATTACGAATGGCGGTGATAACAGCTTACATGAAGGTGTAAAACTGCTCAGTCGACTAACTGGTCATCAAAAGGTAAGTTTCTGAATAGGTTCATCACTTCCAGTTTGATCATTGGTTCAATCCATGATCTGCTTTGCGTCAAGTTCAGAGTTGGTCTATGCTTAACCACCGACTTGGTTACTAATGGATATCACCTCCCAGTAAGCAATAAACTCAAAATATTCGGAGCACCGAGATGGGTCAAAATATCGGAGCGCATGTGCTGCCAGTAAGTGCGGCTAGTTTCGTCTGCATTCAAATTGAAGCTCGGAGTTCAACAGCAGTCATCACATTCGGAATAATATTTTAGTGAGATCTTCATACACTAGTTTACGCGCGCAAGGACCTTCGGAAGAGTTCCAGAGTAGGTATACTGAAATAAGGAATTCCGGGAGGTGTCTCGTGTAACCATTCGTAGTTTTCAAGGTGATATTTCACGGTAAACGGCAAATTCGCATCTAGCCTACATTTATTTGACTAAGGAATACAACTGTCTCCTGGAATAATGGACACCACGAATGTGAAAGAGTCCTAGTCTCTCCTGGCCATGGCTTTTAAGACGAGGATTTCGTAGAAACCAATGGTCGATGTGGAATGTTCCCGTGAAACCGTATGGGTGTGACACACATACGAAGTTGATCACCCGAAATCAAGAGGCTATTCAGTCGATCACATGTGCGGATTTGATGTATCATACAGAGTGTGACCAGGGAGAGTTTACTTATTGTTACTTGCCTTGAAAGTTGGAACGGAATTCGCAGCGAACCTATTCAATGTTGGTAGTTAGACACTGTTTGCCAGTCTTCCTTTAACATATTGGCTCAACTTTGGCTAAAAAAACCATGTCCGAACATTTGCAACTATCTAGATCGGCCGTTTATTTAAAGGTGAATCGACTCGTTCCTCCTTAATTGTCAAAACTGTTTGCCACACCTGTCGGTTCGATCAAAAATCAATATGAGAGTGCATGCCGATGACGTTGATAGGCGACACTGGAGTTCAGCACGCACGCGTCGAATTCCCCAATTCAATGAATAAATAAACTGGTCGATGCGTATTTTCAAACTTCCGGTTTAGCCTTACTACTTATGTTTGCTGCTGATGGAACCCCATTACGGTTCGAACAAAATCACGATCAATATTTTTCGGAAAAGTGAGGTTGATGGTACAACGAGATCAGATGCCGACAAAGCTTCGTGCTGGAAATTTTTGTGCGAGTAAAATAGAAGGCATGGCCCTCTTTAGGTTATTCTGCGAAAGGCGTACTCAGTAGACGACAAATGTGATCGACATCCGGCTAATGGTGAAGAGTTTGCAGGATTTGCCAAGTGACATGAGTTACTACTGTATCCGTGGATCAGTAGTCTCGATTTCAAGCTGAACAGCAGAGAAAGGACGCAATAGTGTTGCCATCATATCGATCTCTTTCGAAAAGTGCTCCTTCTGACCTACTGAAATCGTGCTAGCTCGCCACACTAAGGGGATAGAGCACTGGTCTATTAGCAGAGATTATCAGCCGTCCATTACTCAGTGCCGGGAAATTACACTCGATGGAAAACCCTACTTCGTCATTGTATGCTAGACGAAGTCTGATAAGTCACCCACTTTACTGATTTGACAGGCTTGACCAACACACCCCCATCGTGTCAATTGATTGCTCTCCCTGTCAGAATTCCCAGATTCCTGGACAATGTTCGTGTGACAGTTTATCTCACTAGCATTGTATACGTCCATAGGGAACTCTGATACTTCTAGGTCGGCCAGTTTCTCATGGTTTCCGAACCCAGATTATCCCACACAGATTCGTAGACCGGAAGTCGACCACTACGAGACATCCTTGTGAAAAATCACTTGAGAAAGTCAGCCCATTTTACAACAGAGCCAGTAGTGTTACAACACACGTAGCGTCCGAACGACATATATGGAGAGGTCGAACGAACAAGGCGAATCGATCGACTCGAGTGTTGTCCAATACGCGATTAGATCAGCGGATTAATGTATACAAAACACGCCATGAGATTGGTCTGGACTGTATTCTCGTACGCCTGATGAGATATTGCCCAGGAACTTAAACTGTCTATGAGACATGAGGATCTTTTATCGTGTTACTCTAAGAGATCTATCACTATAGTTAGCTGATTTGTAAAATAGTCGGTAGGAAGCGCGAGTATGGAATAATTCGAGCTGTCTTACAAAAAACCAGACATACAAATAAACCGATTTCAGCTGACTAGAAAACATCCCGCCTTCATGCAACCAGAGATTTGCTAAGCTATAAATGTGCGGAATTAGGATGAGTGTGAACCTTTGTCAGTGACACGTGACGGGTAAAATTGACTTGCCCGTAAAGTGGGTTCGTCCAGGTCGGTATCAAGCGGATCTTAATAACGACAAGGTACCACTTTGCCCAATAAACGTGAAAGGAGCCTAGAACAAGCTGATTAAAATGACTATCTTTTGATAGGGGGATGCTGAAGTAAACTGCTTCAAATGCTTTGACAGGTAGTGTTTCTGATGTGTCTGTAGCATCAAGTCCAAAGGATAAACTGATTAATTCGTCGTAATGAAAAAATTTAACAAAAGGCAAAATAGCCTGACGAACTTTGACACCTATGTGTTAGTTCTCCTAATTTTGTCGCTTGAGCTAAGCCACTTTCTGTGGGGCCAAATCATCAGTCGCTCTAACCGGCCAGGGCCACTTCCGCTATGAAGGAAAGGAAATTTCTTACTCTGAGGAAAATGCGACTTGAAGCCCACTACACACACCCATCTTAATATCTCCAAAAATCTAACAAATACAACCAATCAGATTCCAGGAGACAATCGATAGAACACAACTCCTTAGGAGGTTTTGCAATTGCTTAGTCCGAAGCATTCAAAGGTTGGAGTATCGAAATAATGTAGTGGAAATGCAGCGACCCGGAGGTCTGAACACTTACGCGCATCCCCTCGTCATTCACGTATTCCAAGTCAAAGTAGTCGGATTCGAGCAAATGAAGCCGATCGACCATGGAAGCGTGAAGTTCTTGTCCCGTTGCGTGAACCTAATTCAGAGAACGGAGGGGGGTAATGGAATTTGTACTCAACTGAATAACTAAGTTGAATAATGAAGAGATTTCAGCTACTCCTGAAGGCATCCTACTCCTCACGAAGTAAGCAGCAATCAATCTGCTGCAACACACTTTCGGTTTATGAGTACCGCGCCACCCAGAAGGACGATAAATTAGTCGGAGCCTTTACCGGTGTTGGATACTCCGCCAGTCATTGAGCTTTGGATGCAGCATGAGATTCTACCCACCAATCATTCCTATCAGGAGCAGCAAGGCGTACGACAGGGAGATGGTGCCTAGCTGCCAAAACACAACTAAAAGGCGGAAATGCAGAGACGTGTTCAGCAAGTTAGTGAAAATGGGTTCTGTAAGACCGTAGCAGGGACGGCTGAGTGTAGTGACTAAATTTCAAAATATGAATAGCGTAGAAATCAGATGGCTTCAACTTGTTAGTTTGGTCATAGTTTAAATCGATCAACCCTAAAGTTTAGCACATATAATGTGTCAAGATAAACTGATCATCATGGGTAAGAAACAAAGGGACAATAGTTTTCCTGAATTTCACTTTCCATAGATTTTCGAAGAATACAGCATTGGGGTACATCTTGTGTGCAACATCTGCAGTAATTCATACGCTTCTAAAAATGTGAGTATATTCTGAACAAGTCTGTCCAAAATCAGCGAGATTCTGAAATTGATAGCGCATTGACACATATGTGAAACGATTCAGTAATAATTGTGTTCACTTTTTATCACTCCACCTAGTATTCACCAAAATATTTCTGTCAAGTAATGTGGCATCTTTTTGGAAGCCCCCACGTGGAATCATATCCTAAGTTTTATTCAAAAAATCTTTCAGCTGTAGCACGCTTTTGGTGCCTAGGTTCCATGCCACGCGAAGGAAGCACGAGGGCTGGGATACTGCGAGGATGCCCAATCCTAGACAGGGGAAATCGAGAAGCAGAGTTTGGGTTCGAACCACGGACCTTCTGGTCAATAAATTCGCGCTCTATCCACTGACAGACTATCCCCACACAAAGTGGTCGCACTTCATCCTGAATATGTATAGATAACAAGACTAGTACACGCTAAGCAAGATCAATGCTAGGTGTACATTAGCCGTCCAGTAACTGAAAGGATAACCTGTCTACAACAAAAACCAAGTACAAAACATTGAGGGTGAATTAAGTTCATTGAAAGTGATTATGGCTTACCGACAGCTGAAACGTGTGTACAGTATCATCCAAGTGTAGAACCTTCAACTGCATCTTACGCAATCCTCGGCCGGCACACTGAACTTCCATTTTGGTGCTTTTTTGTTAGAAAGCCAGTCTCCAAGACATCGATATGGCTGAAAACAGAAACTTTTTTTCAATAACATCCAAGAGCCGACAAATGGTTAAATCGAATTCAAATCCCCTTCAGTATCTCCGAAATTTGAACAGGGAGCCCGTTCAGAGCCACCCTGCTCCTTGATAACAGAAACCAATCGGTTTATAACTACTATACTGATCGATGACAATGAACTTTGGGAAGAAGTCCTTGAAAACAGACGGGTGCATGGAGACCCGTGAGTACGGTGTCCCCAGGTGATCACTTAAAAATGGTAGGGCTCCTGATATCACAGATAAAACATTCACCGATAAACTTTCCGGATATCGGTTAGTTGTCTTCGCAGTTAACTGACACAAAGGCTCTCCTGGATTAAGCGAGCCGTTCGTATCTATTCACCTTCTAGGTTGCAAACAGTATTTAGGTAGGTTTCCTTACGCCACACTCTTTCAGGAC